>NW_024879565.1:12500-310000 GCF_900700415.2 Clupea harengus
CAGACTTCTTCCTGTGGCGGGAATTTGTTTATGTCCTAGCTGTGACAACGTGATTACAGGCATCATGGAGGTAGTTAAAAACAAACGGTCATCTGGAGAGTTTTAAACGATACTAAACGAAGGGAAATCTACTGCATGGAGATATTTCTGCTTAGTAGTCGATGCGGATTATAATGAGGCTGTTGGATATGTCCAATGTAAGAAGTGTGAAGTTTTAATGAAATATGATTGATGCCATCCTCTTTCTCCACAACAACATGGATTAAACCTCGATGGTTGGACTATGTAGATAGTTTTATAACGACGTTTTCAAGAAAAAAAAAAAAGATCTTCAAATGGTAAGATTAGCTTGTTGTGCCTCCTCTGGAGTAGCATATACCGTGAGTTTTATTTAGGCATAGCAGATGCCTGGCGTGTGTAATGTGTAGGCTAATTTGAATAATTTAATTTAAATATGCTTATTTGCCCTCTTGTGCGCGCTTGTGCGTTTAACAGCGCTTGTTTGTGTGAGCAAGTGCATTTATCTGTTGATGCCCGAGTTTAATAAAGGCAGGCTATTCGTAAAAAACGTACGTAAATGTGTCATTAGTATTAGTTGAGACATTGACTCCGTCGGGCTCGGACAAAATATTTGAATGGCTGTCGGTCTCGGGCCGGGCTCGGGCACTACTCTGTCAGACGCGGGCCGGGCTCGGACAGAAAAATTCGGCCCGATCCACCCTCTAATGTGTGTGTGTGTGTGTGTGTGTGTGTGTGTAAGCCTCCAAGGGTGATGCCCCATTTGTGTGTCGTCACCTCTTCGAGCTCAACAAGCATTTCTGCACAATTCCACTGGTAAACACACCAGCAAACTACAGCAGAGCACAACACAGACAGGGCAACATGAACCAATGAACCAGACATCAGATAATACGGGTGACTGAGAAAAAGGCTAGAGCTCCCCCTGGTGGCCATTTCAGCAACACACACTACAAACATTCAGGGCTTACAGAGAACACTGTGCTCGCTGTGTCTGTGTCTGCGTGTGCGTGCGTCTCTGCGTGTGCCTCTCTGCGTGTGCCTCTCTGCGTGTGCCTCTCTGCGTGTGCCTCTCTGCGTGTGCCTCTCTGCGTGTGCCTCTCTGCGTGTGCCTCTCTGCGTGTGCCTCTCTGCGTGTGCGTCTCTGCGTGTGCGTCTCTGCGTGTGCGTCTCTGCGTGTGCGTCTGTGCGTGTGCGTCTCTGTGTGTGCGTCTCTGTGTGTGCGTCTCTGTGTGTGCGTCTCTGTGTGTGTGTGTCTCTGTGTGTGTGTGTCTCTGTGTGTGTGTGTGTGTGTGTGTGTATGTCTGTGTGTGTGTGTGTCTTACAGTGACTCTTGGTGTTTCGTTGGGGGTGTCCTCATCAGGGAACATTTTCTCCAGCAGCAGGAAGGACATCAGTCCCAGGAGCACCCACAACCCCTGACTACGGTAGTGATGCTCATAACCTCTTTCTAGACAGAGAGAAGGAGAGAGAGAAAGAGAGAGAATCATGTATTTTTATTATTGTTCCCACTTCTCCCTTTCCCTTCTGATGTATCTTGTGTATAGATATACGTGTTGTTTTATATAAATCACACATTATACACCCAACCCAAATGCTTTGGCAATACTGTACAACGTTATGGCCATGCCAATAAAGCTTCTTTTGAATTTTAGAGAGAGAGAGAACATAGTATGTGAATGACAACAGCTGTCTTCCCGGTGGTATAGGATAACTCACCAGCAGACAGACAGAGAGCACACGACACACAACAGTAAGAAAAGAGAGAAGAGAAGAGCAGAGAAGAGAGAGAAAGGAAGAAAGAAAGAAAAAAAAGAAGGCGCTGACCTGGAGTACAGGAGTGGGCCCAGGCTTCAGGAAGGAGGTGCAGGAACACGTCACCAAGGAGACCACCAATGGCAAAGCTCAACAGCCTCTTCAGCTTCTGACAGCCAGCTATACACAGGACACACAGAGAAGAGTCATTAGCGTGACATTTGGTCCAGTAGACTGGCACATTAAATAGGAAATGTACACACACACACACACACACACACACACACACCCCCCTTGCGCTTTCATACAGACCCTCATGTTCCAGTTGAGTGTGGCTTTGATTTGTGAATGAAAGAAAAACCTTTCAGACCCCGACACCCTCTCTAAGAGTCCCTTTCACTCCACAGTGCGCACACACACACACACACACACACTGTGCACACACACACATAAACACACACCATGGAAACACACCTGAAAGAGAGGAGTACTGCCCTGCCATTTCCTCACACACACACACACACACACACACACACACACGTACAGACAGACAGACACACACAGACACAAAATGTAACTTTTCACTGTCTGGGATAGGGTGTGTGTGTGTGAGAGAAAGAGAAGGAGACAGGGAGGGAGAGAGAGAGAGCGACACACCCTTGTGTATTAACACAATGTCCAGTGTCCTACTGCTTGACCTATTTTCCAACTATGGGACAAGCTGAGACACGGCAAACACAGACACACACATCTGATCTTGCCTTTCCTCTTAAAGATTCATATCTGCCTCATGCTTAGGTAAATAAGGAGAGGAGGAGGACGTGGACGAGAGGGGAGCAGACATCACACACACACACACACACACACACACACACACACACACACACACACACACACACACACACACACACACACACACGCGAAGAGGATAGGAAGGAAGACCAACCCAGACATAAGGAGGGGAGGGTAAAGGATCGGGGAGGAGAAGGGAGAAAGAGTGGAGAGGAAAGCAATAGCCCAGAAACCAGGAGAGGAGAGGAGGAGAGAGAGGAGAGAGAACAGGAGGAGAGGAGAGGAGAGGACACACGTCCGCTGCACTGGAAGCTGTAGCACTTTGCCTTTGCCTGACCTATGAAAGTCAACACAGAGCTAGGATAGGCCCCTACACGAGGACACACACACACACACACACACACACACACACACACACAGAGGAAACTGTGGTTTCCCATCTCACATTCCAGTCCTTATGTCACCTTTTTCTGGCTTTTTCAGGCTACAGCTTTCAGCCCCATGTTAAACTGGGTACTGACTGGCCGATGACCTCACCTTTAAAGCTTAGAAGAAAGCTTTGCTGTTGCAACTGGGGTGTGTTTACTGCTGCTTGGGTTGCAAACACAAACATGCGAGCACGCACACGCACACACACACACACACACACACACACACACACACACACACACACACGTGAGGTGGCAGGTTTAAGTGCCCCATTTCAAAATAGTTGCCTTTGGTAATGCAGCTAAAATGGGCACAGTTGCCCCAGCATCCACCCATAAGTCCTGTGGTTTTAGGGTGGAAGGCCTGTTGTCTAGGGAACATCCCTGCTATGGCAATGGCCATCCAACAGTGTGTGTGTGTGTGTGTGTGTGTGTGCGTGTGTGTGTATTTGTCTATGTCTGTGTGTGTGTGTGTGTGTGTGTATGTATGTATGTATGCATGTATATATGTGTGTGTGTGTGTGTGTGTGTGTGTGTGTGTGTGTGTGTATGTGGCTTGTAAAAGATAACCTTCACTGTTATGATGACTTTTAATTAAAGTTTTATTTACTTGGTTTTTGTGATTTCAGTCTCATACAGAGTAAACTGTGTTAGTAAGTAGAGGCCTCATCATGATTTGGGTTTTATTGTCATTTATCTGTTCATTTACAGAAACTCAAGTCACTTCCTGTTTATGATGTTAATGAAAAAAAAAAAAATCATACCGTAATCTTTCTTAATCTTCTCACTCTTTTTTTAAACTCTGAAATGCATAATTTTGGTGCTTTTGCAACTGAAGAGATCAAATGTCGTGAACTTGAATAAAGTGTGCGACCTTTAGATGATGAATACCGTCCAGAAATACTGCACTAATAGCAGGCTAAGTTAAAACAAATTTAGTCCACATCGCCCTGCCCCTACAGTGAACACAGTGACTGACAGGAGTTTAGCTGACACACACACACACACACACACACACAAACACACACACAAACACACACACAAACACAGCCAGACAGAGCTGTTGCAACTCAGGCCCGCTAGTCCAGACAGGGACTGTTACGTGAGACACACACACACACACACACACAACGTGCCTCAAATGAAAATAGCCTTGGCTCATGGCCAGATGTGCTTCTCCCGTAAGAGGGGGAGAGAGACAGACACAGAGAAAAGCAAGAAAAGGAATGAAAGACAGAGGGAGGGAGAGAGAGATAGAAGGAGGGTGAAGAAAGAAGAGACAGGCCTGCAAGAGATGCTGTTCATTCCTTTAGCACTCCGTTGTTGTCCGGTGAAATATCTCCTACACACACACACATTGCTCTGAAGACACATCTACTGGTCATGGTCAGCTCATTCCTCACACACACACCCACATACACACGAGAACACCACATCGGAGTCAGTGAAGGCAGCATGAGAACCTCACACACACAAACACTGGGTCGGGAACATTCCACAGCACACACTGGGTCAGGACCATTCCACAACACACACACACACACACTGGGTCAGGACCATTCCACAGCACACACTGGGTAAGCACCAGTAACTGGGTCCTCCATAATTCATTAGTTTAAATTTTTATTTAGTCTTTCAGATTTCCTTTTGATTGAAGTTTAGTTTTAGTTCGTTTTACGGGGCACAAGTAGTTTCATTTTAATTTTTATTGTGAGGGACTGACTAGTTTTAGTTTAGTGTTTAGTTTGAGTTTTCCAGGTATTATGAAGAAAGCCTTGTGCTGAAAAAGGTAGGATGAAAAAATGTGTGAGATTGGTCCTTTTTCTGAGGCCGGTGTCTCTCAACAAGTCAAACAGTACAGGGCAGAGTGGTGTAGCAACCACAGTGCAACTCAAGGGGGGAAACAGAAATGAAGCGGATTTGACTATTCTATTTTGTTTTAGTTTGTGTGACTTTGTTCATGTAGTTTTTATTTAGTTTTCGTGTTTTTGAAAACTGATATTTTTACTTCAGTTAACAAAATGATCTTTCCACAGCTAGGTTAAGTCATAGTTTTGGTGAACTCTAGTAACCCTGTATGGCAGTCTGCCTCGGCTGAGGGAACTGAACTACTGTAGGCAGAGACGGCCAAGGAACTGAGCGCTGGCCAAGTCACCACACTGGAAATCACTCACTGTGCTGAGGGTTCATTTTAGGTGCTTCCCTCTCTGCTGAAAAACATGTGGAATCTGCTCGGGTTCAGCCATCTTTGCTTTTGTCAGCGAGCCAGCCAGTAGTTATGCGTGTTCAGAGTTTCCGTGAATGTGACTGTGTTTCCGTGGACGCGGCTGTGTTTCCATGGACACAGCTGAGTTTGGCTGCTGTGGTGAGTCAGGCGCCCCAGAGGAGAAGCTCCGGTTCGGAAACTTCTAGAATCATCAGGAGAGGCAGAGTGCACAGCCCAAACCTCACACACACAGTACTCACTCGCACACACAGACCCAGTACTCTCACACAAACACACACACAGTCACATGCCTTTGTGGACATCATAGTGGAGAGAAAATAGAAATAAAGATAGAAATAGATGGATATGAGTAGATTTGAATCATGAGGAACAGATGCAGATTTAATTAACACACACACACACACACAGAGGCAAAATGAATGCTCACACACACAAACAATGAATGAAGTAGAATGACTAACTGCCTTAGTTCTGCTTTAGTTTCTGTGTACCGGAGGGATCTACCAGAAACACACACACACACAGACACAGACACACAGACACACACACACACACACACACACACACACACACACACACACACACACACACACACAGGTCCTACCCTCAGTTTTCAGTGCTGCTCCAGCCTCGATGGGGATGACGAGGAGAGGTAAGATCCCACTGAGGCCCACGGCGAAGGACCCGACCAGGGAGCAGAACCACACATCCGCTCCGTCCCGCGACAGCAGCTCGGCCAGGGAGCGGAAGCCCAGCAGCTCCTCCGCACACCACTGGCCAGGTCCGGCAGCCGCCACCGTCGCCGGGGCGACCGCCGTCTGGGCCATCTTCCTGCCCCCCGAGGAGCTGGTGCAGGTGACGGCCAGCAGGGCGGCGCCCAAGAGTAGTGAGGAGGCAGCCCACAAAGGCCGCAGCATGGAACGCACTGAACTCTGGAGATACATTCAGGGCACTGGGGGAGGTGAGAGGAGAGGGGTGGGGGAGGAGAGGAGGGGAGAAAACAGGAGATACATTAACCACCCATATCTGGCAGGGTTGTCAGGGTTAGGGTCATGCCAGGCCAGCTCATTACATTCCCTTCATTATCAGTATAGCACAGACATACGCCACCTCCCAAGCATGCTTATACTTCCCTCACTCACATATTTCCTCACTTAACAGATGCCCTTAAGTGGCTTACAGTGCAGTGCAGTTATACAGGTTCCCATCTCAACCTCGGGGTCATTTCACCCACTAGAACAGGCCTGTCGTGATGCCCTCCTCTCCCCACATAGTGGCACATCAGCGGTAGAACACAGACGTCCTCCTTCATATACACAAAGATCAATACAATGCACACCACATACACTGCAAATCACAGTCACCAACACTGGAACAGCATACGAGACCAGAGCACCAGACTGTGTAGTCTTGTAGCCGTGCATTTAGACCTAAGAGTAAACTCCATCAGTAAAGAGTAAACGCCATCAGTAAGTTCAGTCTGATACTTTCAACGAGTTGCCACATGCAGACCTGTCGTTACAAAATATCTAACGACTGAAGGCTGTTGCCAAAACCAAGACTCGTAATAATCTGCCGTGCAACATTCAGTACGAGTTGCGGTTCTTTGCTTTGACTATGAGGAGTACCGGTGAGTGGACAGGACAAATAATCGACCGATATTCAGCGGGAAACCCTGCAAATATTGAGGTATTCATGTGGCAGCAACTCATGTACGCCTCACAGCTGCGTAATTCCCCGCCAGGTCCGCTGCCCAGCCCGCACGTCTATAAGCCGACTCGGGCCGCGGAGCGACATCCAGCGCTGATGTGGTGTCTGGGTGACTAAAACGGACGTGGTTATGTCCGACTTGGCTCGGGCTGCAGCCAACGCAGTGTGTTAAATGGAGCCTCTGCCCAAGGTAGCGACACATTTTTGGAATTGGCTAGCAGGCCTGGGCCTTTGGTAAAACAACAAGCAGCTAACATTTTCGATATATGAATGCCATTGACATTTAGCAAATATCCGAATTAAACACCAAACTGTGAAAATGATGGAGAGCTGTCTGAAAAAAACATCAAGCTAACGTTACTTGAATCTTGGTAGCAGAGCAGACACAATGCGAAACATTTCTTTACACGGCTGCAAAAACTACAGCAGTTTATCAGCAAGTTTTAAGGTACCAAGCAGAACTTTCTATAGCAACAAAACTGTGATGTTCTACGAACCGGATGAAAGATCAAACAGCCCGGGGAACATAGGTACTTCATAAACACCATGAGGACCGCTGCCACGTTATCGTTGTTTTCATGTCAAAATCAAAACAGACTGCCATGCATATGAATTGAAAACAACAGGATGCTGTTCAAAATCACAGACTTTGTCGAATAATGATCCAACTGTCGAAGACTCGCTATCGGCTATAACACAATTGCTTCAACCAGCCATGCCAGTACAAAACTAAAACAAAACGTCAAAATCACAACTTGCGTGTTATGAGGTCGCTTACGAAGATATTAACTGTTGTTTAAATTTTCGGCAGAGAGAGAAAAAAAAAGTAAGCAAGAGGCGCAAGCGCGTTGTTTACCCGGCTGAGTTTCCTGCAGAGATTGCTCCGGTGTGTCCCTGCCATCCAGCTCACCGCGTCAGGCGCAGCTGTGTTTGGGCGCCCAGGCTGCAGGCGACTCTCAAGAAACTCCGCTCGTTGGATTTCGCAAGAGTGTTTTCCAGAAGCAGCCACGTCTCAGGGCCCGGAAGCCTGCACTTCACCACGCAGGAACGGAACTGAACGGGACCTACTTCCGCGCCTGCTGCAACCACTGATCTGACCATAGACATTGAAGGCATTTGTTGTTTCAAAACTGAAGCCGGAGCTCAGTCTGGGACCCATGTGTGAAGAGTTCGGCCCCGAGGAACGTTGCATTTCTGTAAAAAGTCAGCATCATATTACACCTGCCATAAGACGGCATCAGTTTACATTTTATTTTAGACCCCAGTTTTCTCGAGACCTCGACTTTGGACTATTTATGTCATTATCTGGAGATAACGAAACTTTGTTTTCCCGTGATAACAACATTGTTAATTAGTTATTCGGGAAGATGACACATTGTTTTTCCACTCCCTGTAGTGTCCTGTCCTGTAGCAATGACTGAGCGGGAGTAGATCAATTGATCAATGATCAATGCATCACATCTCTCAAGGCCTGATGGCAGCCTGAAAAAGCTTGAGAATATCCACAGTAGACATTTTGGGAGATCACAACTCATTTGCTAGGTGTCACATTGGCCGAGTGAAACATCAGCCATAGGCTACAGCATGCTTTTGCTTTTTAGGATGAAAACAACAAGGTTGAACAGGGTTTGTTTTATTTCATCTATATCACACACCAGAAAACCCATCTCCCAAGGCCTCCTTGCCAATCTGATCACCAGTCCATCACAACATTAAGCTCACGTTGACTAGCTCGCCAATAGAGCTTCTAGCTGCCCTCTTCGTTTTACCTGAGATATCGAATTAATTAGGTTGTTATTTCGGGAAAACAAAGTTGAGATCTTGTGAACACAGTCGACTAAACTAAATGTAAACTGATGCCATCTTAGGGCCTCCATAAACCAGGAATCATATCCTATAGTCTGACTATGCAGTTCAGTATGCTGAGAGGGAGAGGACTCAGAAGAGAATAAGGCTACAAGCAGTAGGTCAAAGGGTAGACCCTAACCCTAAGATATAGCAGTATAATATGATCTAGTAGTTAACCACAATTATTAAGTAGCCGATTTCAACCACAAAACCTTAGCATTGTTAAATAAGGATAGTTAAATAAGGAGAGTTACGTTAGCATAGTTAAATAAGGAGAGTTACCTTAGCACAGTTAAATAAGGAGAGTTACCTTAGCATAGTTAAGTAAGGAGAGTTACCTTAGCATAGTTAAATAAGGAGAGCTCCCTTAGCATAGTTAAATAAGGAGAGTTTACCTTAGCATAGTTAAATAAGGAGAGTTACCTTAGCACAGTTAAATAAGGAGAGTTACCTTAGCACAGTTAAATAAGGAGAGTTACCTTAGCATAGTTAAATAAGGAGAGTTACCTTAGCACAGTTAAATAAGGAGAGTTACCTTAGCACAGTTAAATAAGGAGAGTTACCTTAGCACAGTTAAATTAGGTGAGTTTGGTGCATGGAACTGACATACTGTGAATTTCAAACAGTTGTGTCATCCTTCATATGCAACGTGCAGAAGGTGCGGTGTCCATTCTAATGTGATTCTGACATGGAGATGTTATCAGCAGGACATTATAACTTCAGGGAGTGGGTACTCAAAACAACACTACATACTTGTATTTTTGTGTCATGTCAAAGAATGATGATAGGCACCACAACTACTGGAATGTCATGGACCACAACACAGCCTCTTACTTCCACACCGCTGAGGGCTTCAAGGAAAGCATGAAGACCCAGTCTTGAATTTGAGGAGGAGGAGGAGGAGGTCAGCAGTCTGGTACAACTGAGTCAGAGTTTGTCACTGCTTTTGTGAGTAAAGTTACATTTCTCTAACAGTGCAGCATCCTTGCAGTGGACCATCATCATCATACTGGGGATGCTATGGTCATAGTTTTTGGAAAAATGCCAACCTCAGCCTGTTCAAGACTTGTCCTGTGTGCACCACATACTTTCCTATTGGTGTGTAGATACACATGTGACCTCTTCACAATGGCAATATGAACAGTTTCTGTGGTTGCTTGTCTTGTGGTTTATGTTGTACCTTGCAGTAGTGCTCTTCAGTGAGAATGCTGACGTCCACAAATTACAGCATATCAAGGTAAACTTGTGTACAAGCTTCTCTTTCCATTAGCCAAACAGGAAGGACACACCGTCAAACCAGTAAAGACAGAACAAACATTTTGTAAGTTTTACAAAACAATATTTATTTCAAACAATGCTTCAAAATGTGCAAAGCTGCAAATAAATGAAAAGACCTTTACTGACTTCACAGGCAATGTCTTCAACCTGATGGCCGTGGTCTTCTGATGAAGTTGCCCCCTTCCTTATGTGGATGCCGTCCAGCGGATCCTTGTGCCTCAGGACCTGTCTGCCTGTCTGCGCAGCATGACGGACCTCCCATGGAGCAAGTTGTTTTCTGAGCGTGTGTCTGTGTCGCGTTTCAGTCGAGGGGGGGGGGGGGGGGGGGGGGGGGGGGGGGGGGGGGGTCTGAACCTGATGTACTGCCCTGCAGCATCAGGAAACTCCCTTCTTATGAGCAGCACCACACATGGAGGGATGACAACACCAACACTTCTTCCAAAGACACCCCAGCACCAGCTGACAAACCACCTGTAGGCCAAGTGTCTGCATCATCTGCAGGGAGAGGGGAGGAGAGGAGAAAGTGAGAGGAGAAAGGGAGCGGAGAGGAGAGGAGAAAGGGAGAGGAGGACAGCACATGTGTTTTAGTATTTATTTGATTCAGAGTTTATTATTGGGTCATATATGTATGATGCTGAAGCAAAATAAAGGCGTCAAAGTTATGACTACGCTAATAGTCTCTGTGGCTGAAGTGAGGGTATTACAGCTAACTTCTGTGTGGCAGATTGTTAGTAGAGACACCTGGCACCTTTGAACTGCCCAGCTAAGCACTAATCAGGGTATTTGTTCTTCTCACTGTGACCACTAGGTTGTTGTAAAGTGCAACTTTCAGGAAACGGAGATTGGAACAATCTCAAACAGCTCAGCAATTCCACTTCATGTACAATAAGGGGAAAACTTTTTTTTTACTTTCAACTTTAAGAAAAATGTTTTTTTTTAAATTAAATACCAAATGTATTGGATTAAGGATGAATTATTATAGGATTTAAGGCGGACTAGAAAAGTGTGTCCTTAGAGATCCGAGTACATGGAGATGATATGCTTCTCTGTGCATCTCCCAGCTCCAGCTCAGTGGGTTCAAGTGTGTTCTCTTGAGATTCCAACCCAGTCTCCTGTGTTCCAGTGGACTGCAGAGGCCTTCCCATGGTGAGTAACTGACACGTCACACACACACACACACACACACACAGACACACACACACACACACACTGTCCTTCCCATGGTGAGCTACTGACACGTCACACACACACACACACACACACACAGACACACACACACACACACACTGTCCTTCCCATGGTGAGCTACTGACACGTCACACACACACACACACACACACACACACACACACACACACACACACACACACACACACTGTCCTTCCCATGGTGAGTAACTGAAACAAACACACTGTCCTTCCCATGGTGAGTTACTGCCACGTCACAGACACACTCACACACTCTCTCACACACACACACACACACACACACACACACACACACACACACTGTGGTTACAGGGACAGAGAGGATGCAGACTCACAACACCAGAGGGCAGCCCAGCCTTCATCAGACACACACATATGCAGAATATTCACAGATATGCAATGATCTTCACGAATAATTCAAAGCACATTTGCAGACATCTCTCTCTGTGTAAGAGCGGGCCAAACTCAGTTCATGCATCCCATAATACCCATCATCCTCCCTGACTATGGAAGCACAAACCTGCATCCAGAAGTAAAGTAAGCTGCCACTCAATAGTCATGGTTGATTTCATCGTCACTCTCAGTCTGCTGAAACTGGAGTAAACTGGAGTCTCTCGTCACTCTGAGTCCCCTGACTGTCATGGAGGGTTCAGCTCTGATTATCAGATGTAGTCCATTCACTCTGGGTCTGTCTCCTCACAGCCCTACTCCAGACATTTTCTGTCTAAACTTTCTTTAGGAGTAAAATAACAGCCATCTATTGTCTAGAAAATGAGCACAATTAATGAGACAATCTGCCTCATCATATGACACCAGCATATGCCCTTTATGTTTCACAGACCCTGTCTCATCTGTGATGGAACTGAATATTACTGTTGTCCTGTTTTGATACAGATGAACAGAAGTGATTTGCGTTATTTTGTATGATCTTACTCTGTAAGTCGTGTTCCTGATCAAGTACTCTGTATTTGTTTCAGTAAGAGCAGACCAAATCGTCACACAAAACCGAAAAAAAAATTTAAATAAAAAAAAAAAAACATGATCTCTATCTGTAGCAACTGAACTCACGGTGGGCTCGTGGTTGTGGACAGACGTGGCCGACGGAGAGCCCGGGCAGTTTGCGCCCCCATTCCCGGTTGCGCTCCAGGCAACCGCCTTTGTCGGCTGTAGGAAGGACCGGCCCTGGTGGCATGAATTGTTCCTGCGTTTGAAAGCCTTTCATTTTTTCTCGTTGCCCCTTCATCTGCCTCTTTTGCGACTGTCACGGTACAGAGGTATGCTCCCCTTTTTAAATATTTCTTTGTATTTTTGTAATGTGTTAGTTGCCTAGTAGAAACGGTCATGTTGGTTTATATTGTGATTTACTGTGGCACTGGACGATACGTAGGCTATGTTCGGATTCTTAGATAGCTGTCTAATCCTTGATCTCTTGTTGGACAGGTGTCTGACGAGAGAGGTCCTTTCGGGGGAAGGTATCTCAAAAACCGTTGATTTCGAACAGTCTATTAAGATAGGATGTACGGCAACATGACGCTGTGTCATCATGCTGTGTGTGCTTATTTGCTAGCTAGCAGCTACTGTTAGCGACCTGGCTAACGGATACGTCGCTAACGAAACAGACTATTTTTGTTAATCAATCATGACATAAGTACACAGTACACTGTTTATTTCTCGGTAACTTTAAAAAAAAATTACCAAAAAAAGCAAAGAAAAGTACATCAGTGAATACTTTTGTGGAACTTCGACGATTTCATCCGCCATCTTTTTAAAAATGTGTCTCCGGTTAGGGAATGGCGCAGAGAGTTATGGGTAATACCTGCCGCCATAAGACAGCAAGGCAGCTCATATGCTCTCTTGAAAAATGACCGTTATGTGACGTATTTCAAGGTATCTTACTAAAGCGGAAGAGAGGGTTTAAGACATTTCGAACTAGCCTTGCTCTCTTAATAGGAAGGAAGGAAGGAAGGAAGGAAGGGAGCATTTTAAGCCTATTCGAACAGAGCGGTAGACTGTATGGACTGCATAATGTGCGTTATAGCGTATGTTTTGTTTCGTTTGGTTTTCCACACTGCAGCCTGTCAGCATTGGTGCATGTGCAATGGGATAAAGCTAGTACACTTTTGTTAATATTGTGTAAGCAACTCGTTTGCAATGTGTTATTGAAAAGTGGTTTACCTGTTTTATTTGGCAGGAGCTCACTCCATGCCAATTGCTTTTACTATTTCTTTTTTTAGGTAGGGCACAGTCTTGTCGTATTGTCGTATGTATTTGATTATTGACATTGTGTATGTTTTGCGGCCGTGGTTGGGTTGGGAAGCAGCCGTATACTGGTTCTACACTGTAAAACCCAATGATCCATCTCAATAAAATATTTAAGTTGACATCACTTAAAAACAGCAGAAAGTATACACGACTTAAGTATTAAAAGTGTAGTGAACTCATTTTTGGTTTGATGTAATCATAACTTTAAAGAAATGAGTAAGTATGATAAATAATCCTTATTCGAGTTGGAGTAAATTGATTGCATTGAGTCGATTCCATGGTGAAAAAAAAGAGTTCAGATGAAAAGTGAGCGAGCATAAGTCAACAGCCAATCGGCTGTCCTCAGCCTGAAGCAAGTCCTCATCACGCGACGACGTCACATTATAGATGCCATGTGCCAACCTTCACAGATGCTTCATTTTGAAAGGTTTGTGTGTCTCCGTCTCATTTTCACCGTGTCCAATACCCTCTTAAGTCGACGTTAAGAAAATGTGTTAACCATATCGTTTTTGTTGCTGCTTTTTTTTTTTTTGTAGTGTAGCTAGCCAGTTGGGCTGAATGTGCCTGCTAGCGACACATGTCGAGCCTACCTTAGCCAGTGAACTATTGTGGGCCTCTGTTTTTTGTCTGAATTACCAACCGAAACCGTTTTTTTATATATATAATCCAAAAGCCTTTTGTTGAGGGTGGTTGTGGTGATGGTGGTGAGTTTCTCATGCTTTGAATTAGTGATGGCGAAATGAAGCTTCATGAACCTTCAAAGCTTTCCAGCCAAAGGTGTTGAAAAAAGGTTCATTACTCAAAGCTTTGTTCGCTCTCTAGTGACACCTGCTGGTCAATAAAAATACGGTGTAGGAAAGATTTTCTCGGGACAGTGAATTTGCTCAATTTGTTGTGGTGCGCAAGACCTACTAAAATAACATGCACACAAACGTATGGTGAAAAAAACGTACCTCGATTAATTCAAATTTCGTTGTATGAGAATACAATGACAATGAAGGCTTTCTTTTTCTATTATTTATTCTAATAATTGTTTGACATGTAGATTAAAAGTTATATGGTGGCACAACGGTTAGCGACGTCACCTCTTGAGCGTGTCAAGGGAGGTTTGATTCCTGGCAAAAGTACATTTTAATCCGATGCTTTGGATAAAAAACGCCTGCTAATTATCTTTACTCTCTTCTGTATGTTGTTGGAACAGAGGGTAGGTAAAGTGCTTTTGGAATACTGGTCAGTTACAGTACGTTTGTAAAACCAAGGGTAGTGAGAGTGCTTTTGGACAACTGGTCAGTGAAAGTGCAGGGCAGTGAAAAGGGGGCGAAAGTGCTTTGTGCAACTGGCTCCATAACTGTATCTCAAATAATCTATAGCCTACTACTAACAACAGCAAACAAAATCTCCAACTACCGCTAAATCTCCAACTATCAGTAAATCTCTAACTATCGCTAAATCTCCAACTATCGCTATGTCTCCGACCATTGACAACAATCACGAATACGAGATGGGACTCCAAGCTTCCCGCCAGAAGTGAACCAACGAACCATTTGGTGAAGCACTTGATTCAAATGAGGCTTTGGACGTTACCAGTGACGTCATTTCGGCAAAACGATACAAGCCTCGATACGCGCTCTGTCTGGAAGTGCTTCACTTTCGCGACACAAGCTCCGAAGCCTCGGGTTCATTTGTAACATCACTACTTTGAATCATTACCAATAGCCCAGTTGCACCATGTGCGTGTTGAGCCTGGTTGTTAGCTAGAATATAGCATGCTTTACCCTGTGGTCAACCAGCCAACCAACCGATTCTTGCGCCACCAAATTCATATTTTGACATTACTATATTCAGAATTGCTTATTAGTGTACCTGTATTTCAGCTACATAAATGGTATGATTTTGCATCTTTCTTACTGTGGCCATAACACTTTAACAAGTAGCCTACACGTGGGTAGGCTATTAGAAAAAGCATGATGGACCCTAGCTTTTAGCATTCCCTCAGGAGAAGTTGCACTCCAAAATGTGGAAATGTAAGCTGTGTGAGTTTTCAACTGCTGTGAAAGTGCGGTTAATGAGCCATTACAGACTATTGCATGGCCAGCATTCCACAATATGTCCATTGCCACGCTTGTATCACAATTGCATTTGAATTTAGGCAGCCCTTTGTAGAAAGGGACATGTTTCTTCATCTTGGTAGACATTTAAAACAAAAGCAAATTGTCTCCTGCCCATTCAAAGACTGCTCATTTACGACAAATGTGTACTCTACGTTTAAGTCACATAAATGCAGAGAACATAGTAATTCATCAGACTATGCCACTGAGCTCGTTCAGCCAATTGGTAGTGACCCTCCTCAGAATTTTGCCAGTGAGGAAGTCTCTGTTGCATCAGATGAAGAGGAACCCTCTCATTAAGTTTATGACACTGATGCATTAGCTGATAAACTGGAGTATAATTTGGCTGCCTTCTTTTAAAAAATGCAATCAATTCTCCATGTCCCTAATAGAGCAACACAAGAAATCGCTGAGCACACTGATCAGCTGTTTACGCTCTCTGAACCTATCCTCAAGAAATCGATCACTGAAACTCTGAAAAAGCACATTTGCCCTGTTCCTGATACAATTGTCCGTGCAATTGTTCAGGCTGTTTCAGAGAGCAATATCTTGCACAGATCAGTCAAAAGTGAAGGTCCACTGTCAACAGCTAAGAGGCGAAAGTCATATGTAGAGCAGAGGTTTCCACATATCAAACCCATTGAGTACCTCATTGACTTTACCGAAAGAACATCTGTTTATGTGCTTCTTCTCTCGTCCTTACAGGTATTGATGAAAAAAGCAGACATTGCAGGAAAACTCCAAGAACAATCAGCAACAACTCCTGGTGAGTTTTCATCATATGCTGATGGCTCTTATTACCAGGGCAATGACCTCTGCAGAGGGAGGTGTTACATTTTCCTTGATTTTGTATGTTGATGACCTTGAAATTGCTAATCCTCTCGGGACGTCAAAAGGAGATTACAAAATGTGTGCAGTTTATTGGTCACTTGGCAACTTGCCAGTTAAATATCGGTCTGCACTGCACACTATTCAGCTTGCCATGTTGTGCAATTCTAAAGATGTCAAAAGATTTGGATATGCTAAAGTGTTTGCACCACTGTTGAATGACTTGAAGATACTAGAACAGGATGGTGTCGATATTGAAACTTTGGGTGACTCCATTAAAGGGACAGTTTTCTCTGTTGTGGCAGATAACCTTGCAGCTCATGGGTTGGCTGGTTTTAATCAAAGTTTTAGGTCTGTCTATAGCTGCCGATTTCGTCTTTACTCCAGAACGGATGTACAGACATTAGATGCAACCATTGATGCTTGCCAGATGAGGTCAACAGACCAACATGACCATCTAACACAAGAAATTCAGGAAAATGAAAACGTTGGGGACATACGGTGTCAAAGGTACCTGTGTTTTTTCTGACCATCTTTCATATTTCCATACCATCACAGGATTTCCACCAGATGTCCTACATGACCTCCTGGAAGGTGTAGTACCTGTGGAATTGGCCCTTTGCTTGAAAGGTATGATTTCACTGAAATACTTCACCTTTGAAGATCTAAATAAGGCAATTAGGTCATTTCCTTATCAACACTCAGACAAAGTAGACCGTCCTCATCCAATTCAAATGTCATTTTCATCTCGAGGAACAGTTGGTGGAAATGGTTATGAGAATCATGCTCTCTTGCAATTACTTCCTGTTCTCATTGGCCACAAAATTCCAGAGGGGGATAGGTTTTGGGAAATGGCATTGAAAGATGTAGTCGATCTCACCGTGTCTCACAAATTCACAGAAGAAACTTTGAAGTACATGTCTTGGAAAATCTCAGAGCACAGGCAGATACTCCAAGAGGTGTTCCCTAATTTAATGTTGAGACCAAAGCACCATTTTGTGGAGCATTACCCTCACCTAATTTGGTGCTTTGGGCCCCTTGTCCATCTATGGACAATGAGGTTCGAGGGGAAACACAGGGTTTTTAAAAAGATAATAGATGACACAAACAACTTCTTAAAACCTGTGCAGAGAGACATCAACTGATGATGACGTATTACTTATCGTCACCAAGATTTTTCAAACCACCAGTTGAGACTTCCAAAGTCAAATCGGTCTTCATTGATACATTAGCCTCCGAGGTACAAGCCAGTGTTTCAAAGTTTACTAAAGCCTTGACTGTCCTTAGTACAAATTAAGTCACTATTGAGGGAACATCTGGGGTTACAAGCCCGCCCCCTCTGGAGTGCATAAATGCAGGTGATGGACTACCAATCTTCCTCTTGAATACTGAGCTTGAAGTACAAACCCAATAACAAGACACTGTAAACGCCACGCTTGTTATATCTGGTCCCTGCTAAGGGAACCGGGGT
Organism: Clupea harengus; assembly: GCF_900700415.2. Classification (NCBI taxonomy): domain Eukaryota; kingdom Metazoa; phylum Chordata; class Actinopteri; order Clupeiformes; family Clupeidae; genus Clupea; species Clupea harengus. The sequence goes on from NW_024879565.1 coordinate 30,434, forward strand.
TACGGTCGTAACCCCAGATGTTCCCTATCGCAGTTGACTGCGATATAACATATGGGACCGTATCCCATCACGCGTGCATAACAGTGACAGCCAAAAAACACACACCAACCCGTCATTGTCTTGCCCTCCTAGGAGGTTCATACAGTAGTTGGTGGTGCATACTACGGGCATTTGTTTCACTCACAGGCTACGGGGATCACCGATCACCTGCCTGCAGAACTGCCCATAAGACTTTGTTCACCTGCGTCTAACGCATAGAAGCTGGTGAGCACATATATCATTTATTCATTCCCAGGCTCTGGAGATCATAGATCGCCTGCCTGAAGGAAACTAGGTTCTGCCACATCTAACATATAGAACTTAATGAAGGTGTGGCGAGAACTCCAGCTCGCAGCTTTACAAATTTCTTCCACTGACACTCCTTTTAATAAGGCCCAGGAAGAAGAGACCCCTCGAGTAGAGTGCGCGCGCAGTCTCTCTGGGGGTTCTAAGGATAAACTCGTATATGACAATCCAATAGCCTCTACTATCCACAGGGAGAGGCTTGGTTTTGATACAGGTCTGCGTCTCGCTTGTGCGCCGAAGCACACGAACAGCTGATCCGATTGTCTGAATGCCCCTGTGCGCTTCACTTAACACTGAAGAGCACGCACTGGGCAGAGTTTGTTCAAACGCTCCTCCTCTGCGGACGCAAAAGGCGGAGGTAAAAATACTGCCAATTCGATCACCTGGTTACGGAAAGGGGTCGCCACCACCTTAGGTGTGTAAGCAGCATTCGGTCGCATAACCACCTTGTCCCCAGCCACCGAGAACTGAAGGCACGATGGGCTGACGGACAGGGCTTGCATGTCACCAATGCGCTTTGCTGACACTAGTGCCAGTAACAGCACGGTTTTTAATGAGACAAATTTCATGTCCACTCCCTCTAGGGCCGGGGTTTTCAACCGGGGGTCCGCGGCCCCCTGGTGGTTCGCGACAGCATTGCAGGGGGTCCGCGACATGAGGAGCCTACGTTTATCAGTTCACCATTGATTTTTTATTTTTTTTATAAATTCGCTTTGATATTTCAACACATTTCCAGATTACTCTTGAATATCGTGAAAAATAAAACAAGCTGATAATAATATAAAGGAGATTCACGCTGACAGAATGTAGCCTTGCACCTATCCAGTCTATAGTAGCATGTGCTTTGCTAATGTTAATGCATTGCGTCCCTAACGTCACGCCATACGCATATTATTCATAACGTACAGTCTCGCGCGCAAGGTTGACAAGCATCTGCATAGCCTACGTGTACTTTTGAAGTTTAGTCGAAAAAGTAATACTTTTGGTGAAGGACTGAAGTTATCTACTGTCCTTAGCTAACATTTCATTCTAACGTCGAGTTAGCTGGTCAGAAGCACCAATGGATCGTTTTTTAGTGAGGAGAGTGACAGAGGGACAAGCTGCCACGGCAGAGGGACAGGCTTCCAACAAAGCTACACGTTCACAGGATACAGGGAAACGAAGTCAAAAAAGAAAAAGAAACACAATGAGGAATACATCAAATATGGATTTACAGTGACGAAAGACATAGCAGGAGAGGGGGTACCAAATGTGTTTCGTGTGTTCAACATTACTGTCAACTGAAGCCATAAAGCCGTCGAAACTATTGCGGCATATGGAGACGCATCACGTTTTCTTCAATGCCAAGCCTATTGAGTACATGCAATAGATGTTGCGTGATTTTCATATGACTTAAGTTCTGGATAAGTTGCCAGACAGAATTTCCAGATCTTGCTGCAAAAGCAATGAGGTGTCTTTTGCCCTTTCAAATACCTGTGTGGGAGCGTTTTTTCTACACTGGCGTACTTGAAGAATAAGTACAGGGCAAAGCTTGAACCAGAGAATGATATGAGACTGTCGCTATCTACCATTTCGCCACGAATAGACCGGCTGTGTGGATTTCACCATGCCCAGATATTACACTGACAGGTCTCCCCTCTCTCCACGCACGCACGCACGCACGCACACTAACACACGCACATCAGTGGGCCGTGGATTACTTTCTAGTCAGAATGACAAAACCAGTTTAAAACCCCTGCTCTAGGGGCTCAAACGGAGGCCCTGTGAGTGCACGTAACACTACTAGCAGATCCCATGATGGTATAAGATGCCTATCAGGCACCCTGAGGCACCTCACCCCAGCCATAAAGCGTGACGCTAGAGGATGGTTGCCCGGGGATCTCCCATTGATACCTGCATGGCAGGCTGAGATGGCCGCCAGGTATACTTTGAGGGTGGAAGCAGCCTTCCCTTCAACAAACAATTGCTATAGAAATTCTAATATGACGCTCAGCGCGCAGTTGATAGGGTTGTGTTCACGTGTGACGCACCACTGCTCAAACCTACGCCACTTCAGCGTATAGAGAGATCAGGTCGATACCGCCCGAGCGCTCTGGATTGTAGCCACTACTGAATCTGATAGGCCTGAAGCTAGAAGCCTGTTCCTTTCAGGTGCCAGGCTCTGAGCTGCCACAGTTCTGGCCGGGGAAACCAGATTGTGCCGTGTGCCTGTGATAGGAGGTCTCTCCGAAGAGGCAACTCCCAGGACGGCTGTACTGACATTCTGTACAGATCTAAGCACCATGGCCGATTGGGCCAATGGGGAGCCACTAACAGTATTTCCCTGCCCTCCTCCATTATTCTACACAGCACATGCTGGAGGAGAGGGATCGGGGGAAAGGCATATAGGCGCATGTCCGGCCACGGGTGGGCTAGTGCATCCACCCCTAGTGGGGACGAGAACCAGAGCGGGCAGCAGGTGTTCTGCCTGGGGGTGGAGTGACCAGTCCGCAGCCTGAGGGTTGCCCCTTGATAACAGGTCCGCCCCCCAGTTGAGGTGGCCTGGAATATGAATTGCTCTGAGGGAACGGATGTGATACGCTGCCCATAGCAATAGGCGGGATGCCAGGAGATGCAGTGGCCGAGACCGCACCCCCCTCCTGGCGGTTTATGTACGCCATAGCTGACGTGTTGTCTGTTCTGACCAGCACATGACGACCACTTAACTCGGGCAGAAAATGTTGCAGAGCCAGTAAAACCATTCGCAGCTCTAACACATTTATATGTGACTCGGCCTCCGCTGTAGACCAGCGGCCGTTCACCGATCTCTCTCCGCAGAGCGCACTCCATCCGTTGTGGAGGCGCCTGTGGTTACCACTACGCGACGCGTTACTATGCCCATTGGGGCTGCCGCTGTGAAGAATTGCGGCGTCCTCCAGATCGCCAGGGCTTTCCTGCATCTGGAGTCTACCGTCACTCTTTGGTAACTGTTCCTGGCGGAACTGAGTCTTAAGGAGAGATACCACATTTGAAAAGGGCGCATGCGCAACATTCCCAGTGGCAGGGCGATCGCAGCAGATGCCATCATGCCCAACAGTCTTTGGCAAAGAAGAGATGAGACTCTTCGTTTTAGCCTGAACTGATTTACGCACGAGCTGATGGCCCTTATCCTTTCTTGAGACAGGCCGACCCTCATTGAGGTGGAGTCTAGTATCATGCCCAGGAAATGTGCGGTTTGGCTGGGGCTCAGAGTGCTTTTGCTTCTGTTCATCACAAAACCTAGGCGATGCAAGTATGACACCACTAGGTGGCAATCTTGCCTCGCCGCCTCCTCTGAGCGGCTGGAAATTAACCAGTCGTCCAAGTAATTGAACAACCTGAGGCCCTGTTGTCGTAACGGGACGATGGCCGCTTCTACGCACTTTGTGAAAACCCTCGGTGCTAGTGCTTGGCCGAACGGGAGTGCGCAGAACTGGTACGCTTTTCCCCCGAATGCAAACCGCAGAAATCTTTGATGTCTGGGATAGATTGGGATATGGAAGTAAGCGTCTTTTAGATCTATCGTTACAAACCAGTCTCTTGATTTTATGGACTGAACCAGCTGGCGGGAAGTCAGCATTCTGAACTTTCTTTTCACAAGCGCCTTGTTCAGTATACGTAGATCTAGGATTGGCCGATAACCTCTGTCCTTTTTCGGAACTAGGAAGTATCGGCTGTAGAAGCCCTTGTCTACCTCCTCGGGAGGGACATTTAGTATCGCTCCTTTTCGGAGCAGGGAGTCTATCTCCTGCTGTAGGAAATGAGCCTGCCCTCGCGGCACTACTGACTGAATCACCCCTCTGAATTTTGGAGGGGGGCGGGCGAACTGTAGCGTGTAACCCACTGAAATTGTATTGAGTACCCATGGCGACGCAGCGCATGCGCGACAACTCTCCGCGCAGCCTGCCAGGCTGGGCTTCGAGTTGAATAATAGGTCGGGAGATAACCCGCTCATGGCCAATCTGCCTATGTCTAGATCTGCGCCCGCTCCACTTAGGGAGGGGGACGAAATCTGGGGTTGCCCCCTCATGGTTTTTGTAAAAAAAGGGGTTGTGTGGGTGCAGTGAGTGCACCCTGGGTGGAGTTACACAAGCATGCCTTATTGCTGCGCCTGTTGGGGCAGTGGTCATGACATATGAGTGTTGTGCTTGTGGGGACTAGCATACCGTGCTTGACATGAATGTTGCATGTGAGCAGCGGGCGAACTTCCCTGGTGGTGGCGGAGGGTCCACCACCCCCCCTCTTCTCTTTGAATCAGGTTCAGGTTGCCGCAGGCTTGCCCTGTCTTCCCCCACGGCGAGCGGCATGCTGGCGTGGGGCACGGGGCGCGTTCTGAGCCGGGCGGGGGGCCGGCTGCTGTTCTTGAGGCTGGGCGGGGGGGTCGGAAGGGGTGTCTCTTCTAGCCCCTGCGTGCCTGGAACTTGGCTGGGGGTGCGGAACCCGCTGCGCTTCACCCCGGCTTGTCCAGCCGCCAGGTATGCCTTCTCGGCCAGGGCCGCCTGGTGCCAAGGGCCGCCTGGTGGGTCTCTGGCCAAGGCGCATGGTGGGGGAGGCGGGCGACAGGTAGCCCGCCACAGTGTCCTCCAACGGCGGGAAGGAGAGGTAGCCACTCTCCTTTGCGCGGTCGAGGTGGAGGTAGGCGGCGAAGCCGGGGACCGGTGCACGCCCTGAGTAGGGGCTTGCCCACATGGTCTTTAGCTCCCTATGCATCTCCGCGAAGAAGGGGATGGGGCTGGGAGCCGCCGCGGGGGGCCCGCTGTAGAACTCCCCATCGAGCAGTGAAGCTTGCACTCTGGGAGGGGGAGACCCAGGGAGCCGGCTGCCCTCAGTGCTACCTCGTGCAGCTGCTGGCCCATGTTCCTAGATGAGACCGGGGGAGAGGTTGCCCGCGATTGCTCAGCTACATCCATGCCCGTGTCCTCCTCGTCGGACACCTGCTCGTCACTGAAGCCGAGCAGGCTCTCTGACTCCAGCCCGAAGTCCAGTTCTGGAGCGGGCTGGTCATCAAAGAAGTCGGGCATCTCCACCGCCTCGTGGTCTGTAGCTACCAGGAGGGCGGGTAGAGGAGTGGGAGAGGGAGACGGGCCAGAGGGTGCGGCTGCGGCGTGCACGCGGCTGCCTGACACCCCACTGCCCGAAGCCGACAGAGCATGCAGCCCAGCTGGGGGAATCTCCCCAGTCGGCGCTGGTGTCGACTTCTTAGCAAGACGCTTGGTTGCTCTGGCCAGCGTCATGCTGGCACAGATGTCGCAGGCGGGGTCATCACCGCTGAGTGCTGCCTCTGCATGGTCTCTCCCCAGGCAGACGACGCACCGGCGGTGTAGGTCCCCCTTGTCTTTGGCGTGTCCACAGTCTGGGTACGCCTGCCTTGACATGTTCTGAAACAGAAGAAAAGTTAAAACAAGTCCAAACTATTACAACAAGCACGTTGAATAGCAGAAAAATAGCTAGTTAGATAGCCACCTAGTTAGATAGCTAGCAAGCTAACAGAAGTAATTCGAACTCCTCAGGCCAAGCCAATACGCAGCGCTCCGAGCTAGTAAGGGGACGTTACCCACAACTCACCAACTCAAAGGAGAGAGAGAAGCTCGCGTAGCTAAGCAAGATAAATTCTTAGAATAATTGCGTGTAGCGAATCACTCGGAGCGGTTCACTTCGAGCGAAGTATGGAAAGAGGAAGATTGGTAGTCCATCACCTGCATTTATGCACTCCAGAGGGGGCGGGCTCTGGAGAGTGATTGGACGAATCTCAGCCTTCCGGCGTGAGTGAATAGTGCTTCGATTGGTTCCGTGACTACGTCACGTCCCATATGTTCCATATGTTATATCCCAGTCAACTGCGATAGGGAACCTCTTTTGTGGTCGGCATGTTTGTCTGCACCGGTGTTCAAAACTCCTTGCCTGAGTTTAAAGAAATTATAAACATACTACTTGCCACTGGAATCACTTTCGTACTGAAAGATTATGATGCATGGTATGTCGAGCATTTACGCTCATTTGAGTTGACCGTGCATGAAGGAAATGGCCATGTTGTTTGCTCTGTCCATCAATTGAAAGATCAGATGCCATTGTTTGCTTACAGAATGTCTGATAGACTTATTCTTATAACTAAACATTTTATCCCAGTCTCTGATGAAGAATGGTAAAACCCTTCTTTGAATTCTGACTAAACATTTAATCATTTGAAGGCCAGGGGTGACATTCCTGATGAAAAAGGATGACTAATATGGAAAATAAGTAGTAAATACATTAACTCTGCAATGGCTTTTACTTCGACACTGCCCATCAATTTTTACTGCGGAAACAATTGATTTTGATAAGATAAAAAGTTGCAAAGATAAGGTTGCTTATTCACTTCTTGTTTTTCTTTACAAAGAACTGATTTTATCGGCTTCATTTTAAAATTATTTTCAATAGGTGGACTTGCGTTCATACGTACATTGAGGTCCATCCATGTGAATAGCTCTGCTAATTTCCTTGCTGTATCTTATGGTTTAACTTCATTTGTCTGTGTGTGTGTGAGTGAGTCAGAGAAAGAGAGAGGGAGTGTGTTTGTGTTTTAAGCCCTATTTCGGACGGAATTAGTTTGATGTGGGGACGTGGGGTAAAATAGTTTTACCTCAGGACGTCTCTGTAATATAAATGGCCAATTCGCACGGGATTAAGAAATTCTACCAGTGGTAACTTGATAAACTTGGTAAAAATGTCCTTACCCTACGTCAAACTAATTCCGTCCGAATAGGGCTTTACAGAGCGAAAGTGTAAATGAGAGAGAGAGACAAGTGTGTGCACAACAGTGTATGCACCAACACAAATTTTGCATTGGCTATTTCATAAATACTGTCTTTTTGTTTGTTTGTTTGTTTGTTTTAGGCAAATCCAACCTTTGACAGATGGCCTCACCTTTGAAACTATGTATCATCCTAGATCAGTGGTTCTCAAAGTGGGGGGCGCGATGTCACAGACGGAGAAAAACAAAAACGACCGCCAACCTGTCACTGGTGAAAGCTCCCTCAGAGGCGAAATGCAAGGGGCTGGACTGACCCAAACAAATCAAATACTGTTTTGCTCCTGATCCACCAATCAAAACGGAGACTGCACCTACACTTCCGAGTATATAAAAAAAACGCAGGCATGGTAAGCGCTCACCCTGAGACCACATTTACACATAGCCGGGTATTTACAGAAACGAATATTTCTGCCCATCCGTTTTCAAAAATAACTTCGTACACACAAGATCGTTTTCAAAAAAGTTTCTGTTTACATGAACCCGCATAAATACGCCCTTCTATGGAGGGATGCAGTAACTCCGAAAGAGACAGTAGTGATGAGCGCGACATTCGGAAGTCCTCATGCCATTCGTCCGGGAGGACGACTTTCTCGAAGTTTTCCCACCAGACAGCAGTTCGCCCTGGTCGGATCCAAAACTGTCGGACCAGTTCACACGCAAACACAAAAACGGAGTTTTCAGAAATCTCCACTTTGGCCGGAGTTTTTAGAAATGATCGTTTTCCGTGATAAAACCTCCGTTTTTGTGTAAATGAAAGGCCAAAACGCATGAAAATATATGCGTTTTCCCATCGTGTAAACGGGGTATGAGACGACACTGCAGAGTTTGTTCGATTTCTCTTGTTTCCTCTATCATTCAGATATTCATTGCTTTATAAACAGTCTTTTTAAAGACTCACTCCTTCCTTAGTAGCCTAATACCGTACTGCACTTGCAGTAGGTCTATTCGTAGCCTATTCTAAGGAGTAATTTGCTCCACAGTTTTTTTAAAAGCTTGTAGCCCTGAGAGCTAGCCCTCTAGCTAGCTACCTTCTTCCAACTGCAGCTAGCCCTTTTCTCCTTAACACCTACCTTTACCGTTTTTGATCATCCACTGTGTTGCAACAAATAAAACACCAGCACTTGAATACTATTTTGTGCTGTCCCTGTCTACATTGTGTAGCCTACAGTTCGTTTTGTTAGGAACCATTGCCTAGCACAGCCTTATCCATTATTCGTGTGCAATTCGTTCACAGCCACACATACAAACATACTCACAAGAACACGACGTTGAAATTAGAACTGTATTAACTTCACACACACTGTATCAGCAAACAAACACAAATATGGACACGTTTCTGATTCGTAAAAGTCAGAAAGAGAAGCCTGTGGACTTCTTTAAACATAAACGTGATGGCCTCCAGCAACAACAAACCACCCTCTCCAAGCAGTGTCTGGAGGCATCTTATGTAGTTGCTCATAGAATTGCTAAGCTTGGCAAACCCCATACAATTGCCGAAACACTGATTTTGCTGGCCGCGCAAGACGTGAGAGCGTGCAGCTGCTAAACTAAAGTAAAATGACATGGTATCACGCCGAATATCAGAAATCAGTTTAAGTCCTATTTCAAAGAGGACTACCGTTCATTCGCCTGAGTTCGGGATCCATTCCTCTGCTCAGCAGACGAGCTGTCAATAGACGTGAAAGAGCAGCTGAAGAGTGACAGTAGACTTAAGCATCTCCTCTCTTTCGTCATTCTGGGTAGCAATGATCAGCTTTGCGACATAGCCTTAAAAATGCTCCTCCTTTTTGCATCGACATATTTGTGCGAGGCAGGCTTTTCAAGACTGACTGCGCTCAAAACTAAATACCGCAACCGCGTACGGTACAGATCGAGGATGACCTGAGGATATGTTTGTCAAACATTGCCCCAAAATTTGAGGACCTTTGCAGGGCAAAGCAGGCTCATGTCTCACATTGACAGACCTGTAGGATTTGTTTGGTAAAGATCACAAGAGGCCCATAATAATAACAGTATCCTAATGACTTATTATTATTATGATAATTATAATAATACAATAATAATTGGTCGATAATCATTCATTATAATAATAGTAACATAATGATGGTGATAATAATGAATTGCCTACTAATAGGCCTATTACTGATAATATTAATAATAATAAAAAATAGTAATAATAATTGTCTGTATGAGCCTAACAATAACAATAGCATGTCAGGCCTATCAATAACAATATGCTATCTATCTATCTATAGCCTACATGGTGGTGTAGTTGAGGGCGGCGGCCGTGGGCGGGCCCCAACTACCCCTAACCAGCTTTGGGGGGGCCCAGCTTGCAAAAGTTTGAGAACCCCTGTCCTAGATGATCAAAATGCAGAAAAAATGATCTTGCCCTTACCCCCCGAGACAGTTGATGACCTGATATCTGTAATTAAAACTAAATTCAACCTCTTTTATGATTTTAGACTTCAGTATGAAGACCCCGTATTCAATGATGCTCTCTGCAATTTGGTTAACATAGAGGACCTTCCTTCCATAGCAACTGTCAAGGTAGTTAGCTTGACCGACTTAGATCTCAGCTCTACCAGCACTGATGACACAGTGATCCTCTCAGTGATCGACTCAACATAATCACCAGAGAGAAGCTGTAGTTGGCCTGACGACTGTGCCCACTTTCACCTATGAGGTGGAGTTTATTTTGAGTGAAGGCAATACAGCTTATGAGCAAGAAGGAACATCTCTAAAGCTAACTAAAGATCAAAAACACAACATATTGGAGGCCATGGCTGTTGAGATGTATAAGTACACAACTTACCCAAGTGGTCAACAGTTTGGGAAAGCTGCTGAGGCATTAGTGAAGAAGCATGCATGCTTGATGGAAAAGACCGGAGCAGGATATGATGGGTTGAAGAATAGTCTCAGGTTTAAGATGGGGAACTATAGGACCAAACTTAGCCGAGCGGGCATTAAGGATGTATCGATTAATGCAGGGAGGCGCAGTCGCAGAAATCCAAGTGCTGCACCATCCCATTTTGATATCAAACGGCCCAGGAGAGGAGAAATGAATTATCTCCCAAACTATCCCGCGGGTGAAAGTAAGCACAGTTTAGAAAGAAATGAACTTTCCAGTGAATTCCAGAAGTTGTCTGAGGAAAGAGACGGAGCCCTCATCTTCCTGCTGATGCAACGAACCTTTGCCTTGAGACGCGAGGAAATCATGAACTCTCCACAGCCTATAGCAGAGCTGAAAGAGCGATGGCCTGCCCTCTTTTGTGAAATCCAGGTAAGTGATGGGTAGTTATAGGGTAGAATATGTTCAAACACTTTTACAATGACATTCCCAAAATTAATGTTTTATTTGTTTGATGTTTGTTCTTTTCACAGCTTTACAAGGAGTTTCACCGTATTACCAATCGGAACCTGGCATTCTCTTTTTTTGCATCGCTGGATAGATACACGCCAAACCTCCTGAAGCTGTACAAGCAGAAACAGTCTGGAACCTTTGGGCAGAAAATGGTTGCTCTTCTGTCAGACTACAGTAGACAGGTGAGCATCATGAATGAGTTGTTTAACAATACTGTGTTGTATATAGTCGCAGAACCTCACTAAGCTCGTTGTCCATGTCCCAAAACTCAACAGGATAAGAACGACGTCCAGGCGACAAGAACGGCGGTCCTTTTTGGTTTGGCGCTGTATCTGAAAGAGGATGCATCTGATATCTTCAAGAGTTGCAAGTTATGTACCATATTCATTCATTCATCCACAACAGTTTCAGACCTCTCTCGCATTAATGTCATCCTCGTAAATTGTCCTTCCCTTCTTGCACAATCATGCTGCAACACCCCACTCCTTCTCCTTCAAACAGCACACACTTTACACACCCATACCAATAATGCGAACTGATCCGTACTAATACGAAAATGTGGTGGAAATACGGTGATACAAATATGATAACTCAGTCATACGAATTTGGGGTCAACTTCCAATATTATTTAATTAATAGAATATTTGCGGTAACTCAAGAAATAAGCAAAAAATTGTCATAATTTGGCACCCTGCTTATCAACATGGAGGCCGCCATTGTTGTTTACATTGACCGCCATGATACGCTTGCGCTGATTGGTCGATATTACAGCTGCTGCGTCACGGGAAGCTTGGTTCATTGTACCTTTATTTAAGTGCGCACATGCGATTGGGAATGTGTTTTAATGTCTACAAAATCGCTACAATGAAGACTATTGACTTTTGACATTGATGGATAAAGTTGCATCTGCTCTTATTTTACAAATGGCTGTTTGGGCAGATTTTACCTGTGGCACCCACTAACACAGTACAGATTTCACCTAAGGAAGAATACTAATTTACTGGGGAAAATACTCATTTTTAACCATTGAGAACAGATTGGCACACCACAATGTTGTCATTACTGCCACAAACACACATGCACACACACACACACACATTCTGTCTCACTTTCACATATGCAACAGACACATACACACAAGACTCCTCTCACACTTTCACACTGTCTCTTTCACACACTCTCATGATGTCTTTTTTATTACACACTCACATGGAAATAATTATTTGCACCCTCTTGTATTTCTCCCCTGTATTTTTAGGAAGCAGACTTTGACGAAGACCAAGGGGGAGCAGTCGCACTTCTGGCCGTTACAGATGAGAATGCCTCAGCAGTTCCCTTCCGCCCGCAACAGGTGGCTGTCATTCTGGACGATCAGGTGGTTCTATCTCACTGATATTGGGCAGATGCACTTGTCATTTTATTTGGCCTGATCTATGGTCTTCATCTGGAATACTCAAAAAATTTGAAGGGATTTTTTTAATTTATTCAGATTCGTTCTGCTGAATTTAGATGATGGCAGGTGACAGATTAAGCCAAAATTGCTGTCACTTAGGAATGAGTTAGACAGAAGCCTTAAAATCTTGTGAAGTTGCGTTGGTGTAAACACTGTTGTGCACACACTTGTCTCTCACACACACACTGACAAGCACACTCACTCACACCCACACTCTCTTTCACTCCGTCACTCGCACACACACTGACAAGCACACTCAAATTTCATGCACAATCAAACATACTCTCACTCACACGTGTGCGCGCAGGCACACACACACGTTAAGTGTATATAGTCACGGACACTCTTGGTCTCTCAAACACACAGCTACACACTCACCAGTCTATCTGCGTCTGTCACACTCACCCTCTTAATATTTCTTTCTTTTTCTCATGCTTTTTGTGTAGGCTATACACTCTTCCTCTTTCTTCCTCTCTGTCTCTTTTTCACACGCACACATACACAAACCCTCTTTCACGCATACATCCTCTTACTCACTCTTTCACACACTCACACTCTTTACCATAAAAAAACGTTACTTCTGTCAATGCTTTTCATTTAAGCTGTTCCTGAGAGTGCAAAGACATGTTTGAAATGTTTATAGAGATATACCTGATGGTTAGCAACCTATTTTTTCCTCTTTCAATGAGATGTTGATGGCATTTGAGCACATTTTGTCAAGGGTATGTCTGTTTTTCTTTTATTTTGTTTTGTTTGATGTTGAACATTATAGACTTGGTATGCGTTTGTTTGTTTGTTTATATTCAGCTAATGAAGCTTTTCAAATGTGTATGGAAGTTTTGTGGAACAAATGTTAACAAATGACATGTTAAAAGAATTATTGCAATAAAACAATGTCATTGATCAGTGTCTCCTGCTAAATAACTTTTGTGAGTTGGAATACCTCAAATAGTTTAAGGCAACCTGTTTCCTCAAATAGATTGAGTAGTAAAGTTGAAGTGCTGAGTAGTAATCACTTAAATGATTTATGTTCACTTCTACCAACATAGAAGTCAATATAAAGCAAAACACACAAGTAGTGATAACTCTGCTATTCAACTCAAATGGTTTAAGGCACCTGGTTTTCTCAAATGATTTGAGTTGAACTTAAATTAACTTAATTAAGTTACAAAACTCAAATGATTCAAGGCAACCCGTTTCCAAAAATGATTTGAGTTGAATTAACTTCCCAGGTTTTACAGTGTACTGCAGCTCGAGGGTTGTATCGTAGTTAACGCTCTTTCGTGACCGTCACAATACAGAGCAGGTGTTACGAGACTTGCTCGTTCCATGCCAATTCCTTTTTGCTTTTTTGTTTTTTATCAGAGAGCGCAATAAATGCAACAACACCCAGGACATCGAGAACGCAGAGAAGGAGAGCCTCCCCCTGCCCCTAACTCCCGTTACACAAACATCACCAAGAGGAAACAGAATACCAGTAGAAGGAAACCAAATGAATTGTATTAGAAACCATACAATTCTACTTCAGATGTACAAGTTCACAAAAAACGCGACAATTCGAAAGAATATTAAGAGACGGGTGGCAACCCTACTCTTCACACATCTCATTAACCTTTCGGAACGTAGGTTTTTTGTTTTACCAACCTACCACAGTGGGTGAGTTTTTTTCTGGCTGCTTCACTAATGTTCTACAGAATGTTCTACGGGAACATTCTACAGTCATTGTTAAGATTGTTAAGGCTGCAAGGAAATTATTATGCAGAGTTTGCCTGATCTGATCTGCTATCTTGACGTTTTTATCAGTAGTATATTCCTTAAAAATATTAAAAATAGATCAGGCTAATCAACAAGTGGTACTTTCTCAACCGTGTGACGTCATCATAACAACGTAGGCCGACTGGTGCGTGCACGTTTGTAGCGATGATAACGCTGTGGCAGTTTGTTACCAGCCAGTCACACGTGGATTTGTCGTTACCTCGCCCAAACAGTTGATGAGTGTCATCGACTATTTCCTTTCCTCACATGGATTCAACAAAGAGTATGTGACCTTATAATTTATTTCTTTATGATATCCAGAAAACATCAGAGTTGTAAATTAGGCTATAACAATCGATGTCAAACCGTTTGTAGGTCAATAGAGCTAGCTAGCTGAATATGACACGTGTGAATGCAATGCAATCGTGTGAATGCTAGCTAGCTGTTATGTTTGTACACTTAACTAACAAATAACCATGCATGAGAATATAGTTCACAAACTCTTTACTTTAGGAAAACAGGATCACTTCAAGCATCACTGTACAACGGTATTAATACGCGGCTCAGGTAAAACATAGTGCCGCATTACTACACATAAAATAGTTCCTGTAACAAGTAGTTCCTTGAACATAACAACTCCTCCTAAGAGAGCAGGAAATTGGCCAGTTTTTCTGATATGGACATTTTGGTGTTTCCCATAGCTTTCATTGACTGTTTGAAAGTTTGTACGAATCTCTCTGCGAGTCCATTTGTTGCAGGGTGGAACGGCACACTGGTGATGTGCTTGATTCCATTCTTTTTGGTGAACAACTGAAATTCTTCAGAGGTAAACTGACTTCCATTATCGCTTACCAATTGTTGTGGCAGTCCTGTACAAGCAAATAGAGTACGAAGAACATCTATTGTCTCTGCTGATGTTGTATTCTTTACTGGGAACACTTCGGGCCATTTTGAGTGGGCATCCACTACCACGAGAAACATCTTATCAAGGAAAGGACCTGCGTAGTCAATGTGAATACGCTGCCACACTGTCGTGGGCTACTCCCAGGTGTGCAGGGGAGCTACCTGGGGCTGGTGCTGGGTTTGTTGACATCCTGAACATGACTTAGCAATATCCTCTATTTCACGATCAATGCCAGGCCACCAGACATAGCTTCTGGACAAGCTCTTCATTTTAACTATGCCTAAATGTCCTTCATGGAGGGATTCAAGCACTCTGGAACGAAGCTTAGGAGGTATGATGACCCTAGTGCCCCACATCACACAGCCTTGACACACGGACAGCTGATCTCTGCGATTTGCATATTCAGGTAGGTGTGCATCACCCTTATGTGGCTACCCCTTCACTGTTAAATCATAGACTCTCACCATTGTTGGATCTCTGCTTGTCTCCCTCCTGACTTCACTGCAGGTCACAGGGAGATTTTCCATTTGTGTCACATGGAAAAGTTCAGCTGGGTCTGTGGGCGCAGTAGTGTCTTCTGGCTCATGCGGGAGACGGGAAAGCCCATCTGCATTCCCATGTAACTTTGTGCCTTTAAAGTCAATGGTGTAGTCGTGGGCACCTAAGAACAATGCCCATCGCTGCAGACGTGCCGCCATCATGGCAGGAACTGACTTGCCCGGGTTGAAGATAGCCACTAAAGGATGATGATCAGTGATCAGTGTGAAATTCTTGCCGTAGAGGTATTGATGAAACTTTTTAACACCCCAGACCAGACTCAAGCCTTCTCTGTCAATTTGGGCATAATTCTGTTCAGCCTTGTTTAATGATCTCGATGCAAAGGCAATAGGCCGTTCCGAGCCATCAGTCATTCTATGGGATAAAACAGCCCCAATTCCATATGGTGACGCGTCACAGGCTAAACGCAAGGGCAGGTCTGGGTTGTAATGTGTTAGTACCTTGTCTGAAGTTATGAGGACTTTTGCATTCTTAAACGCTCGCTCACAGTCTTTTGTCCATTTCCAGGAAGTTTTCACCTGCAGCAAGCTGTTTAAGGGGTGTAGCACTGTAGCTACATTCGGCAAAAACTTGGCATAGTAGTTAACAAGGCCCAAAAAGGAGCGCAACTGACTCACATTTTCAGGTCGGGGTGCCTTCAGGGCAGCATCCATCTCGTCTTGTGCCTTATGAAGACCCTCCTTGTCGATCTTGTGTCCGCAGTATTCTATTGAGTCTTTGAAGAACTCACATTTCTCTTTGTTTACTCTCAGTCCGAACTCTGAAAGTCTCTTTAAGACTGCTTCAAGGTTGGCTAAATGCTCATTTTCATCACGGCCTGTCAAAATGATGTCGTCTAAATAGCATTGAGTGCCAGGAATGTCCTGCAAAACTTGGTCAATGGCTCTTTGCCATATAGCAGGAGCAGAGGCTACTCCAAAAACAAGCCTGTTGTATTGGAAAAGTCCTTTATGAGTGTTAATTGTCAGGTATTTCTTTGAAGTTTCTTCCAGCTCCATTTGTAAGTAGGCTTGTGCTAGGTCTATCTTGGAAAAATGCTGGCCTCCTGAAAGTGAGGCGAAAATGTCCTCTATACGGGGTAGAGGATACTGGTCTGTGTGGAGTACTGGATTTACACTGACCTTGAAGTCACCGCAAATGCGCAGCGCGCCATTCTTCTTCACCACAGGCACTATGGGCGTGGCCCAGTCTGACCAGTCCACCTTTGACAGGATACCTTGGTCCTGTAGGCGCTTGAGCTCTAATTCGACCTTTGGGCGCAAGGCATAGGGCAAGGTGCGTGCTTTGTGGAATTTTGGCGGTGCATTTTCCTCTATGGCTATTTTGGCCTTTATTTGTGCCAGTGTTCCAACACCATCTTGAAAAACTGATGGAAAACGATCAAACAAGTTTTTTAGTCTCTCTGGGGTAGGCTGCTCGCTTTTCTCAGTCGCTTTCATCATTTTGATTGACTGCCAGTTAAGCTGGATGTTTCGCAGCCATTCTCTCCCAAACAAGGGAACATTGTCATTTTTCACGACATACAAGTCCAGCATTCGTTTTGTGTTCTCATATTTTACTTTCACCTTTAGTTTTCCCAGTGGAACGACCTTCTCTCCTGTGTACGTCTTCAATGTCACTGATGTGTGTCTCAGTTTTACTTTGGCAAACTTGTCTTGATAGTCTTTGCGTGAAATGATTGACAGGGCTGACCCAGTGTCCAGCTCCATTCTCAGTTTCTGTCCTTCCACTTCAGGAGTCACCCACATGACTTTGTGTTCACTGTCCTTGACCGTATGAAGTTCTAAGCATGCCAAGCCTCTCTCATATTCATCAGAATCTGTCTCATTTGAATCAGCTTCATTAAGTTCATTTACCTTTTTGTTTCTCATTTTGAATTTTGACTTCCTTTCATTCGTTCTGGTTCGGCACATTTTCTGTATATGCCCTTTACTGTTGCACGAGTTACAGTCTTTGTCTTTAAACCAGCAGTTATCAGGCCTATGCGATGTCTTTCCACAGCGGTAACATGCAGGCATTCTCTCTGGTCTTCTTGTTTCAATTTTGTTCACTGTGCATTCACTAGTCGTTTTCTTTTGTAACTCCAGTGCATCTTTTGCAGCTGTTTCCATAGATATGGCTATTTCCAATGCACGCGTAAGTGTGAGGTCTCTCTCTGTAAGGAGCCGCTTCTGTATGCCTTCATGTAACAGTCCACACACCAATCTATCCCTCAGTGCATTGGACAGTCCATCTCCAAATTTGCAATGTTCTGATAGCCTGCGCAATTCGGCAATATATTCTGGAATTGACTCAGTTCTCTTTTGATTTCGATTGTGAAATCTAAACCTTTCTGCTATGACCAACGGTTTTGGATTTAAGTGCTCCCGCAAAGTTTTCACAATGTCTTTGAAACCCTTTGAAGCTGGCTTATCCGGCGCCAACAAGTTGCGCAGCAAATTGTATGTTTTGGCGCCCATGACGCTCAACAGCACGGCTACCTTTCTGTCGTTCTCTATTTTGTTTGCAACACAATACTGCTCAAGTCGTTCAATGTATGTAGCCCAGTCCTCCACAGTGCTATCAAAACTGTCCATTTGCCCTACACATCCAGCCATCTTGTTGCAATTTTTTTTTCAACGTACAGTTGCCTATGTCCAAGTTTCACTCACTGTTCCGTTCATTCTATGCGTTCTGTTTCCCTCCTCCGGTCGTGGTTGACGATAGCTAGCATTGCTGGTCCATTGATTCAGCTTAGCATCCACAGGGTAGGCAAAAACAGACGGTAAAAATGTCGACTATTACTTTTTTTTCGTGCTGCTTTCACTGCACATATGGATTCAGTCCATCCTCGTCGCCAATTGTTATGTTTGTACACTTAACTAACAAATAACCATGCATGAGAATATAGTTCACGAACTCTTTACTTTAGGAAAACAGGATCACTTCAAGCATCACTGTACAACGGTATTAATACGCGGCTCAGGTAAAACATAGTGCCGCATTACTACACATAAAATAGTTCCTGTAACAAGTAGTTCCTTGAACATAACACTAGCTGAATATGACACGTGTGAATGCAATGCAATCGTGTGAATGCAAAATAATACAAATGTGAATACAATCGATGTCGAACAGATTGTAGGCCAATAGAGCTAGCTAGATGTGAAAGAAATGTGAAAATATACTCCAGAAAGTGAACGTCTCATTCCGTCCATTCAACAAACAAGCTCATCCTATTTAGCGCAAATCCACAGATAGTCAGATCTGGCGAACGAGAAGAAAGGTGATTTTTTTTAAGTGCACAGATATCACATATTGGTGTATTACTTTGTGAAGCTAATGTAATCAATCTCAAATAGAAGGAAGTTTAGTTTAGATTTTGGGGACATGATAAATGTCGAACAGTAATTGTGATGTTGTAAATTTGTAAATACTGAATTTTGAGGAAAGGTTAGGCTAAATGACAAAAAGTGTGTACAACTGTGTAAAGTCAGTAATTATTTTCAAGAGCAAACTTTTTGATTCATGAAACCAGTAACCTTTATTGTTAGAAGAG
Source organism: Clupea harengus (assembly GCF_900700415.2). Lineage (NCBI taxonomy): Eukaryota > Metazoa > Chordata > Actinopteri > Clupeiformes > Clupeidae > Clupea > Clupea harengus. Next base: position 49,159 of record NW_024879565.1, read on the forward strand.
GCAAATTACATGTATGAACATAAACAATGACAGTTCTCTTTTGATTCATACGTGTTGAGACAATAACTTCTCAGGTTCTTTTTTTTTTTTTCAGACACAAAAGAGGAAGCAGTCGGAAAGGCTGGGCTTCAGAATGTGGACTTCACGCTTGTCCTGCCATTTTGTGGGACACCCTCACTCCTGCTCCCCCACCCCTGCACCCCCACCCCTGCACCCCCACCCTCACCCCTGCACCTCACTCCTGCTCCCCCACCCTCACCCCTGCTCCCCAATCCTCACCCCTGCAATATCCATTGTGGAGGTTGTCATAAACAATTTAAAACATCCTTGTTGTTATTTGGACGCCTTTTTACACCCTCATAGTCCATGGGCCAGACCACATATTGGTACCGTCTGAGGGGGCAAAACTTTACCTATACTAAGTTGTTTGTAGGACTGATATAAGTCTATTAATATATGATAACCCTTGCACAAAAGCAGCTTTTCATATTTGTGGGCTATATTACCGTTTTCACTTATCAGCGCTTTAGTGAAATTTCCCCAAATCGCACTCTTAACAGTGATATATTTTTGGTCATTAACTAAATAATTTGTATAAGTCAAATGTTGCAACTATTGGAAAAAATAAAGTTTGATTTTGTTAAACTGTACAGCCATTTAAGCCTTTGTCCTGCGTCATCGGTCATTGAAAAACACGAATGCAATCTACTTCATTTGCCTGGTACGTACACTCTTAGAAAAAAGGGTTCATGGGGGTGCTATATAGAACCATGGGGGTTCTTAGCCAAGGAGATAGAACCTTTTGCCTAAAAAGTAAAACGACTTGCCACCTCTTTTGGTAGTGACTTGGTCTTTGCCGTCACAGCTGGCAAGGTAAAACTAGCTAAGCACTGTAGCGAAGGGAGAGCGTGGTCATCCTACCCGGACTCAAACCCAGGTCTAAAGGGTGCCAAACATACACTCTGACCGCAACGCCAAAGAGCCAGGCTCGTTGGTATGGCAGTCAGAGCACATACTCATGTGTAGTGACGTCACATCGTCACAAGCACATTCTTCTTCCGTTCGCCGTCAAATCTTTAGCTGGGAACACTGAACTCGTCCACACCCTCAACCGGCTTGGACATAGCATTTCATACTCTCAGGTCCAAGAGGTTTGTAGTTTCCTAGGTTCTTATGTTTGCAGCTTTAGCTTGACTCGACTTAGCCTCTCCTTCCACAAGTACTTGAATAGATTCCACAAGTCCACTTCTTGTATTTAAACTGTTTACTTGAACTTATTGGAACAACATTACACACAAAAAGGGTTATCCATAAAGTATATAGTCCATCTAAGTATAGAGAGCGCTAGAGCGAGGTCAAAAAAACTATTTCGCTCCAATCTTCCTTCTGTCTTTCTAATATTTTCCCCACAACCACATATCAAAATAGAAGTCCTCCATAACATTTTAACATTTTTAAATCATGAAATTATAAATCATATTTATCTTAGTAATGAACTTATACCAATTTAAAAGTAAAATCATTTTCTGCATTTAGGCTCCTACATTCCGGCCCCTAATTGTTACCAATGCCATTGAAACAATTACTCAATACTTAAACTGGAGCCTAATGATACAATAATTCACATGTCATCTTGCTTTTGGTTAAACTTAATCAAACTGCACAACACTTTAGTTTCAATCCATAACTATATTCACAGAATAGTCAATTAATCCTCTTCAGACTCTTGCAGCAGGCACAGCTTTGTTACTGGGCGCAAAAGTTCATTGGCTCGGGTCTTGACCTTCACTTGCCGAACAAATCCTTTCCGGTCAGGAAAAGTCTCTAAGATCTTTCCAAGTGGCCAGGATTTTCTTGGCGACGTGTCGTCCACAATCAGCACTACGTCACCGACGCAGAAGTTCCTTTGAGGTGTTGTCCATCGTTGTCGTTCTTGGAGCTGTGTGAGGTACTCTCTGCACCAACGCTTCCAGAATATGTCCGTGAGGTACTGGACTTGTTTCCATCTTCGGTTTGCGTACTGATCATCCTTATTGAACACTCCTGGAGGCAGCTCAGGTTTGACTTTCAATAACAAAAGATGATTAGGGGTTAAGGCCTCTAAGTCATTCATGTCAGAAGATTCTTTTGTTATGGGCCTACTGTTTATGATAAGACTCTCTTCATCCATAAGCTGTTCCTGTAGCATTTCCAGATCTTCTTGGAATCCTTGCTTTTGGGCGTATTTCACAATTTCTGTCTCTGCTTTGTTGAAATCCTCACAGGTAAGTCAGCTGGCCCAAAGGATCTTTGTGCTCTTGCATCTGAATGGCATGTGATTGAACTCTTTTGACCTCTGGATCATCCACATTTATCCTTTCCGGATCTGGATTCTTCGCCACTGGTCTTCACCGCAGAGCAAGAAACTCGGTCCTGAAAGCCAGCTCTCACATTTCAAGAATGCTTCTGCAGACTGACCTCGGGAGACGTGATCCGCTGGAATCAGGCTGGTATTGACATACCTCCATTGTGAAGCTTCAGAGTGCTCCAGAATGGCTGACACTCTATTAGCAACGAAAGTGTTGAATCTGGTACTTTCACTATTCAAGTATTTCAGCACAACTGTTCTATCTGTCCAATATATTGACTCGTGAAGTTCCAATTCAAGCTCCTTCTTCAACAGCTTGTCCATCTTGACTGCAACTGAGGCTGCAGTTAACTCCATTCTAGGTATTGTTGGAGATTTCAAGGGTGCCACCCGTGCCTTTGCTATCATGAGAGTGGATTGAGTTCCTCCAGCTGAAGAGCGTAGCACAAGGTAGCTTGTTGTTCCATAGGCGTCTTCACTCGCATCAGCAAAATGGTGTAGCTGAGCGAAGGCTGGTGCACCAAACTCCTCTGTCTTGATGCATCTGTCAACGCCAAACTCCTTTAACTGTTGCAAGTCTGAAGTCCACTTCGTCCATTTTTTTATGACATCTTCTGGTAAGCTTTCATCCCAGCTGTATTTCTGCCGGCACAGATCTTGCAGCATTCTTTTGCCGGGTAGGACCACTGGAGCTATAAAGCCCAGAGGGTCAAAGATGGAGCAGACAAAGGAAAGCAGTCCTCTCCTGGTGTGTGGGCGATCTTTGAGATTGATCTTGAACTCAAACTGATCCGTCTCAGCACTCCACTGGATTCCCAATGCTCGCTCCATTGGTAAACTGTCCATATTCAAATCAAGGTCCTGGAATCCTTGTGCTCTCTCATTTTCAGGAATTGAGTTGGGCACCTTCCTGCTATTACTTGACCATTTGGTTAGTCGAAATCCACCTCTTGCCAACATGCTTCTTAAGTTGATGTATAAGCTGACGGCTGTGTCTTCATCAGCTTTTGACTTAAGGCAGTCATCCACGTAGCAATTCTTCCTTACCGTTGTAGAGGCTTCTTGTCCAAATTCATCTTCAAAATCAGTTGCACATTTCTGCAGAGCATAGGTTGCCACACTTGGTGAAGATGTTGCACCAAAGATGTGCACCTGCATCTTGAATTCGGCAAGCTCTTTCTCGTAGTTCCCTTCCGGCCACCAGAGAAATCTGAGTAGATCTGTGTCTTCGTCTTTGACTCCAACTTGATAAAACATGGCTTCCACATCAGCCATAATGGCAATGGTTTCTTGTCTGAACCTTGTGAGGACCCCGACTAGCGAACTTGTCAGATCTGGCCCTTGTAGAAGCTGCTGATTTAGTGATGTTCCTCCAAATCTTGCTGCACAATCAAAGACAACGCGCAACTTTTGCTTGACTGGATGTCTGACTCCGTGGTGTGGCAGATACCATGTTCTTCCTTCAGCTGGTTCACATTCAGCACTGTCTATTTTCACTGCAAAGCCTTTCTTGACAACATCTTCCATGAATGCAACATACTCTGCATAATAATCTGCATCCTTAGAAAATCTCTTCTTTAAGTTCAGCGCACGTTGCTCTGCCGCTGATCTGTTGTTTGGCATGCACAGAGATTTGTTTCTCAGTGGAAGGCAAATACTGTAATGACCATCTTTCAATTGTGATGACTGAGACACCATGTCAATGAACTGGTGGTCCTCCTTGGACATTTCAATGTCTTCATTTTGCCCTGCATCGGGAAAGTCCAGCTTAAATTGTTGATGCCAAAGCTCTTCTAGCCTATCTACTGAGATTCGGTTTGCTGTAACCGCCGTTCTATCAGACCTCAGTCCATCATTTCCTCCTTTAAGAGGTCCATTTACTGCCCAGCCTAATGCTGTCTTTACGGCATACGGTCCATCATCCACACTACTCACCACTTGAAGTGGCTCCATTGCTTTGGGAACATTCATTCCTATCAATAGTCCAACTTCTGCTTCAACAGCGGGAAGTTTCACATTCTTCAGGTGAGGCCAACTGATGACATCCTCTTGGCATGGGATATTATCCTTAGTCACAGGAATGTTCTTCTGAGTGAACACTTCTGACAGCTCAATAAACTGGTCACCTTCCAGGCTACTGATTTCAAGTCCAGTCACAATGCGTGTGTTCACCACCGACTCATTTCCCATTGTTCGCAATGAGATGCTTGTGTGGCGTCCATTCATGTTCAACTGATTTATTAGTGACTCTGTAGCAAAGGTAGCTGAGCTTCCTGAATCCAAAAAACACATACGTTGTCACTATCTTGGTTCCCTTTTGTGCCTTGACCTGTACTGGAATGATTGAAAGAAAACAATCTTCTTTACCGGCCCCGGTGACACCACATGTTTCTGACTTCTGAGCATGAGTGTTATTTACCGCTTGCTGATCATTCATTTCCTTCGCTGCTTCTCCCTTTGAGTCTTTGAATGCAATGTGCAACAAGGTGGGATGCGAACGAGAACATTCTTGACACTGAGACTTCTCTTGACAGCTGATACTCATATGGCCATGTTTCAAGCATGCAAAGCACAGTCCTTTTCTTCTCAAAAACTCAAGTTTTTCCTTATGTGGCTTGCTCTTGAATCCTCTACAGGCTATGAGGCTATGATGTTCTCCATTGCAGTAAAGACATGGTTTGCTATTGACATCCACTGTGACAGCCTTTGTTTTGTCTGATGTTGAGTTCTCATTTTTCTTCTTATCTTTATTTTCCACTGATGAGGCAATGGATGTTGTGAAGACCCTTTTGGCTGTAGGCCTTTCCGTATGTTGTGCCTTTGCCCTCTGTCGGACTGAATCCTTTGTGTTAGAGATGTTTTCTTTTATGTTTCCGTACAGAGGGTGCAATACGTACTTGACTTGCTTGTTAACAAATTCAACAAAGTTCTTACTCTTTTCTTTGTCTTTTCTTGCAGGTCGCAGGCGAACTTTCTCCAGGATTCTTTGAGTCTGTATGGGAGCTTATTAGCTAATGCCCTTATGCTAGCTGCATTGTCTAAATCTTCCATGTAGGTAACATCTTCCATTGTGTTGGAGCAACCTGTTAGAAACAGCGAGAAGGACTGTAGTGCAGCGCCATCTTCTGGCTTGATTGTCTCCCAGTCCATGGCTTCCTGTATGTATGCCTCTGCAATCTTGTAATCATCACCAAAATATTGCTTTAACATTTGCTTTGCTTTGGCATAGCCTGTCGAAGGTGGCATGTGAATGCAACTCTTTACCAAATCATGTGGCTGTCCACTTGTGTACTGCAGCAAAAACTGTAAACGATCACGGTCATCCTCAGTGCGACTTTCAATTCCATGTTCAATGGATCTGATAAAGGATTTATATTCCAGTGGTTTGCCCTTGAATGTTTCAATAGTGAGATCAGGAAGTAAAGATGCCTTCTGATTCTTCACTAGATACTCTGTCACATTGGCTTGTTGCGAGATGGCCTTGCACAAACTATCAAGCACTTTTCCATCATTGCCATCTCTATTTGCATTCATTGACACTCTTTTTGTTCCTGCTAACAAGTTATGATTAAATGAAACAAATTGGGAATTATTCTGTGCAGGCGTGGCATGCTGTGGTGACCTCAAAGTATTTTTCGCTACTCCTTCATCTTCTGTAATATCAGATTCACAAATGCTCACATCATCATGTGCATCCTCATATTTTAGCAAAACTTCCAACTTTGCATCTGACTCTGCTATTGCTGTTTGAATTACATGCATTTCCTTTTTAGCCCTTATGGCAGCTTCTTTTCTCTTTTGCTCTGCCTGTAACTCCGCTTCTTCCTCTTCTATTGCCAGTTTCTCCTTTAAAGCTGCTGCTTTAGCCTCTAGTGATGCACGCTCAATTTCTGCTTTCAATTTCATTGAGGATGCCTGGCTAATGCTTGATCTATGTGAACTCGACCTTTTAGAACGTTTACTGGAAGCCTTTGAGTCATCACGTTGCACTCTTGCACTTTCTTCTGCCTGCTCAGCACGCACCATAACATCTTTCATCCATTTTTCACATTTCCAGAAGAAATCATTATTTGATGCTTGCCTAGGCTCAAACCAATTGTTTTGATTTTCTGAAAACTCTTCCTTGCTCATAAATCGTTGAAAATTGTGGTTTAAATCTGGGAATTCTTGCTGCAAATTACTGAAGTCAACACACAGCTTATTCTTAACAATGTCAACATTTGCATCATCCGCCATTAGTTCTTCATGCTAGTTAGCTGGCCTAGCTTGTTCTTGCGTGCTTCCATACCTTTTTCAGTCATTTTCACAGTTCGTTTTTCTTCCTGCAAACTCATGTTAAACGAAGTCCTTCACGTCCACGTTAGTTAGCTGAACTGTTAGCGCTTAGCTTTCCACTCACCCAAGTCGTCAGTTGACCGAAAGACGTCCCTTTAGCTATCAGTGGCAGACCAATCCGTAGCAATATTCAACTGGTGTCGTCGTTTTTCTTTCGAACAATAGTCCATGAAAGGCCACGAAGTCCATGAAATTGTATCCTTTTTATCCAGCCAGTCCAATTCGGAATCCAATAATCCTTGAATAGCGAGTTTTTTTGACTAAATGTAGTTTCCTAGGTTTTTATGTTTGCAGCTTTAGCTTGACGCTCGACTTAGCTTCTCCTTCCACAAGTACTTGAATAGATTCCACAAGTCCACTTCTTGTATTTAAACTGTTTACTTGAACTTATTGGAACAACATTACACACAAAAAGGGTTATCCATCTACAATGCTGGGCAGCGGGTGGGCCTTCCAACCACTCCATGTGTCGACGCCAATACTCAGGTTCAGAATGCAAAGGCAAAGAACCTTGTCTGGCTACTCACTCAAATGTCTGCCCCAGAGGTACATATCATCAGCAGCTGGACTGGATTCAATATTCAGGACAGGACACTGTCACCTACTTGCCAACAATCAATGCTCCCGCTACTGAGATGGGTACGGTGCACAAAGTGTTAAATCGGACACTCCGCATAAAAGAATCTCTGCAGTTGAACAGCCTCGTCTGTGTGTTCGACCATGCACTCTACCCCAAGGCTGCAGAGATAGTGTGGAAGCATGAGAAGTTCAAAAACATCATCATCAGGTTGGGGGTATTTCACACAATCTGCCATTTGCTCTCAATTCTGGGAAAACAATTCCAGGATGCAGGTCTGAGGAATCTCTGTGTGGAGTCAGGTGTGATTGCTGAAGGGTTGGTAACAGGTGTGATGGAATGACGGAAGTACAACCGTGCAGTCAGACTCCACAAGCTTGTCTATGAAGCAATGATGAGGCTTGCCTGGAATTTTGTCCATGGCTAGAAGCCAAGTATCCCCAAGAGGTTCACCACCTGGAAGCAGCCCTTGGGAGCATTGGCAGCTTCCACGACGATGTGTCTCAGGCGTCACTTTCAGAGCTCATGGAGAATGCATCGTGCAAACGCATCATGAAGCTGTTTCAAGCCTACCTGAAATCTTTCAGAGGTGGGCAAATCTCACCCAGATCTACAGTTACCTAGGATCATAAGAGATGAGGCTGATGTCCAGTCCCTTGTTGAGCTCATGGATATCTGTTGGTTGAATCCATTTAGTCAAGACCACTCAGAAGTTGTCAGCTTGTCAACTGCAACTGTTGCACCACCAGATATACCAGCAGATCTCCTTGGTGCTCATCCCCTGGGCACTCTGCCTTGGGCCCTCGCCAATGGCGATGGATCTCTGCGCAAGACCAATAAAACTGCTCTAGCGAGAGAGCTGCGGAAAAGCGTTGCCCCTGCAGACGTTATCCCAGAACCATCAACAACCATCATCGATGGGATGAGCTTGGTGCAGCAGATGAAAGGGGACGACAAGACTTTCGCACAGCTGGCAGCCTCAGCCCTAGCCAAGGTCCTCCATGAAGGAGCCAAGAGCCAACGCATTGATGTTGTCTTTGATGTCTAAAAGGAGACATCCATAAAAGATGCGGAAAGAGCCAACAGAGGTACAGACAGAGGTATTCAGTTCAAAAACATAGCACCCGGTCACAACATCCAACAATGGAGGAAACTGCTCTGCAGTTCCTCCAACAAAGCAAGTCTAATCAAATTCTTGGTTGATGAATGGAAGGGACCCAAACACAGAGAAAAACTCCAGAACATGTGATGAAGTCTGCTACAAACTCGACAAAGAACAATTGGAGGAAGCAACAGAGCTCAGATCTTCCCAGGACGAAGCTGACACTCGCATACTGTTACATGCTCTCCATGCAGCAGAGTCTGGCTACAAAGCAGTTGTCATCACTGCTGAGGACACAGATGTGTTGGTCCTATGCTTAGGATTTAACAAGAACATTCCCTGTCCTATCTATCAGAAATGTGGAACCCAAAATAGGACCAGGTTCTTGGACATAACGAAGCTAGGCCAATCGCTAGGAAGTGGTGTCTCTGATGCTCTGCTTGGCATGCATGCCTTCACTGGTTGTGCCACTGTCAGTGCTTTTGCAGGCCGTGGGAAAATAGATGCCTTGAAGCTACTGAAGTCTGACGAGGCCTACCAAGAGGCGGCAGTGGTACAGGAGGTAAAGAAGTCGTTTAGTAAGCAGAAGGTTGCTAGTTCGATTCCCGGTCGAAGTGTCCTTGAGCAAGACACTGAACCCCTAATTGCTCCTGATGTGCAGTGTGCCATCAGTGTAAATGTAAAATGTGTATACATCGTAAGTCGCACATATGTAAGTCGCTTTGGATAAAAGCGTCTGCTAAATGACTAAATGTAATGTAAATGTAAAGAGGCCTTCAGTGAGCTTGGACATTCTTTGGATGTGTCTGATGAGCTTTTTGAGAAGCTGCAAGAGATAACATGCCATATGTATGTGTATTGTGGGATATTTTCATATGAATAAGGGATAGTTTTACCAGATACCTGTAGAATGAGTGTAAAGATTAGCTTTGGGTTACATTTCAGATGAGGTAGAGATTTAAAATAAGAGGGCGTAGCTTGAAGTGACCTAAGGTTAAAATGGGTGGTATTATATACCATGGAAGCTTTCTGATTGGATGGAGTCAGGTTAGAGGTTAAGGATATTATTGGTTACAGGGTTAGCCATTCATGGCTGGAGTAGGAGTGTCAGATTAGGTTTTAAAGATGTTGGGGCGAATGTATTTTGGCAGATCTATTTCCGGTATACATCTCTTTGCTGTGGCTTAATGTACTACAGTAAATCCGTTGGAACAACACGTCCTTTGTCTTGACTTTCTGATTGTGAAAATAGTTTAAGACTTAGAATTGGCCACCACATATTTGGTAGACCTCGACGTGATTGGAAACAGGATGTTGGACGAACTGCGTAAACGTGATTTGAATCAACTCGTATTCTGTTAGGGGCGCCATTTAACCAGGTAAGCTGCTTGTTGAGTGCTAGGTGCTTCATGTTCACGTGGAAGGCAATGTAGTCCATAAGAATCCTCCAAAAAAGTACAGCAGAATCGGCTTTGGACGTGATGTTCTAACGGAATAGTCATATTTAAGGTAAAAGGTTTTAAAGGTTAATTCCAGTTTGCAGATCTGTGGAAAGAAACTGTTTTAAAAGGTTAATTCCAGTTTTCAGATCTGTGGAAAGAAACTGTTTTAAAGGTTAATTCCAGTTTTCAGATCTGTGGAAAGAAACTGTTTTGGTTTAAAATAAGACGTGGAAATAAAAGGTTAGGTTATATCCAGCTCACGGAGCTGTGGAAAACTGAGAGGTTAATAGCCAGTTTGCAGATCTGTGGAAAGAAACTGTTTTAAAGGTTAATTCCAGTTTTCAGATCTGTGGAAAGAAACTGTTTTGGTTTAAAATAAGACGTGGAAATAAAAGTTTAGGTTTATATCCAGCTCACGGAGCTGTGGAAAACAGAGCGGTTAATTCCAGTTGCAGATCTGTGGAAAGAAACTGTTTTAAAGGTTAATAGCCAGTTTGCAGATCTGTGGAAATAAACTGTTTTGGGGTTATTGGAATGATATTGTGATGGTAAATGAAAACGGTAGGCATTAGACAAAGCTTTGTACGAAAGACTAGCTTTGTTTTCAACGAGTTTTCACGTAATGGCTAACTTTGAAATGATATTGGAATTGTGAGTGTATATTTAATGAACCCGTAGAAGATAACAATCCGATTCATTTGTATGAACTAGTTTGTAAAGTTGACTAACTTCTTCTTGAATGATTTTGTGATTCTCGTGTTAATAAGACTTTTTAGGTTTTGGTGAGAAGTTATCGTCTTGGGCGTGCTGAACGGTGAAGGAAAGCGGACGGACATTTTACTAAATGATGGCCGTGTGTAGGATGTTTGAATACATTTTGTTCACAGGAAAAGTTCGGTAAATGTTAACAAGTGGTTTGTGGAGTGCACTTCTAGCTAAACAGATTTGGATTCACGCGAGAGAGATGCGAGTTCACTTTGAGAGTGGCCTTTAACTGAAGACGCAAACCACGTGGGTAACGGAGGGGAGCATGAAAGGTAAGATACATAATTATTACTAGAAAGATATAAAGTAGTTATTACATAAATAAGGTACTTGAAAGGTTGAATGAAGTACAACTAAATAAATATTGGATAGCATATAATACATTTTGGCGAATGCTCCTAGCTGGCGGTAATCTGTGAGTATCACACGTGGGTTTGTTTACATTTTAAGAATACGGAATTGTTCCTTGGTGGAATATATGCGTGATATATATTGGGTATAATTGTTGGTGGTATTAACTAAATGCTGATAGTTGCAGATAGCGTGTAATACTAACGGAAATTATAGTTGTATAGTTATTTAGGTTTAGGGTTACTTGGTTGATTGCTGTCTGATAAGATTTGAGCTGGCAGTTCTTTGTTCTTTGTGCAGGCAAGCAGCACGGGAGAGAGCGTGATAAGAAAGGGGGAGGGTGGTTCCCTCAAATTTCACATGCAGTGGTTAGAGTTGAATTAGGAATTTTATTTTGAGATGGCCGTAGTAGAAGTACAACCATGTACGCCTTTAGAGGCAGTAATTAAATTATATTCATTAGATGAAGAGGTGGTAAGGCATCACTGTAAGAAGTGGTCAAAAAGAACCAAAGGTCATACAACTCCGTGGCCGACCCAGGGAGCTTGTGACCTGGCGTTAGTTATTCAAATGCAAGAAAATATATTAAATTACAGGAATAAGGATATAAGTGGAAAGAGAGAAATTAAGAGACAGCAGGAGTTGCATAGTTTAACAGCTTTTATGAAATTAGCTAAAGAGAAGGATATGGAGCATGGGAGACTTTTAGCACAATCTGCAGATGAGATTGGAAGAGCAGAATATGAGATGGAGGCTGGAGAGGGGCAGATGGCCCAGAGATTGATTGATCTGGGTGAAGGTGAGAAGAATGTTTTGTTTGGAGAAGATAGCGGGGTGACAAAGGACCCTTTGCCTGGCCAGTTGTTGTCTGATCCAGGCATCAAAGTTGATTCAGGAGTAGTGGCAAGGTTGGGGAGACCCCCCTTGGTGTCAGAAATGGTGGAGGAAGGTAAGAATGATGGCCACTTAACCGCAGGGTATCGGGAGATGTTTAGAATGGGATTACAGTTGGAAAAACAAAGAACAGAGATGAGGAAGGTTAAACGTAAGTTTAAACAGTTAGAAAAATGGATAGACAGAAGGAAAGTTGTTTGAAGGAGTTAAATGGAAAGTAAGAATGAGAAGGTAAATGGGAAGTTAAAGAGATGGAGAAAGAGGGGTAGGATATGTAATGTTTCACTTATTAGTTTTCACATACAGATGAGAGGAGTGACAGAGAGAAGGGGAGCCGTGAGCAGGCTTCAGCGGAACCTGAAAGCAAGCCAGGTTGAGGATGGAACTAGATGGCTGATACCTAAGGTTGATGTAAGGAACTGTGTGGGTTTTGTGTTAATACCTTGAAAGTGTATATGAAAATAACATGGTTTTTAAGTGTCTCTTACAGATTTGGTGGAACCTTCTGAAGTAAGTGTTTTGGGCTGAGGAGCCGCAGGAACAGAATGGTTTGTTTGTATTTGCTTTGGGGGATGGGCGATAAGAAGGAGTGACGGGCCCTTTGAAGTATTGGTATATGGTGTGAGTGGGGTGTTTTTAGTATTCAAGCCAGGTTATAGTAACCAAGGTAAGATCCTTTGTTATTATAATGAGTTTTTATGCTTTGATAAGCCACGTGGGCAGGGTTTCCTGCGAGATAGTGTTTCAGCAATTAATTTATAGCCTAACTTAGTGATAAAGATATAATGTACATAGGTGATGTAATTATTTCAAGGGATACGACCAAATTGATTTAAAAGAGGGGTAAACTGCAGGCTTGGTAAACTATGGAGCTGCTATTGTGGCCAGATGGCAACTCTATACATGTTATCTGCTTTGTTCATGTGCACGCACTTTTTAGTGTTAAGTGCATAAGGGGGGAGGTATTAGGAAAATGATATTAGGAAAAGTAAATTAATGGGGTTTTGGGCACCCTATTTATGGGAGGAATTGGGATAAAATTTTGCATAATACTATGTTGTAGCATCTATAATGAGGAATAAAGGAGTAGAGATCAAACATTGGGGAATGTTATGGGGTGTGGGTTCAGGTAATACCCACTGATATGCTTCTTTAATCTTTTTTATGGCTCAGGAATGGAGGATAACTTGGTACCTGAGCTCAGCGGGAAATATATAAGTGAATGCCAGGGATTTGGCCGCTGAATCTTATTGTTCCATTTGGAATGTGTTATACTGAAAGGTATAAGTGTATAGATATGACAAGGGAAATATAGATATTATATTAATGGATTGGTTTTTATATGATGGGTTAAGGTATGTCTGAGGACAGGACTGAAGCTAAGAGATGGTAAGTGTCATGAGCTGTGGGGGAGATAATGTAGCTGAATGGATGGTAGTTTATTTAAGGAGTTAAAGTTAGGGGAAATAGACAATCATAATGGAGAAAATGAAAATGGTCTATAATTATATGTAAAGTAACTAGGTAAACTACTGAATCTTTAAGTCTACATGAGGCAGGAGCGCTGCACGGAGCAGTCATGCGCTGGGACACAGGAGTGAACTGGAGGAGTGTGAGAGAATGGATGAACTGAAGGTGGGTCAGCTGCATACAATCATGGGTGTGATTGGAGACGAAATGCAGCTGGAAGTGTGAATGTCATGGAAGGAACGGGTGTGTGAGTGTGCCGAAGGGGAGCTGCTGAAGCAGACTTCAGCAAAACTTACAGGTAAGTATATGTTATATGTGGGAATCTTTGTTTTAATCAAGCATTTGGGGAATTATTTTAGTATAACATTAAGACATATGTGGGAAATTATGGAATGCAATCTCTGGATATCGTACTACACACTTTGTAAGTATGCCTAGGAAATATGTGAAAATTATGTGTATGTGTGTTTTTAATCTTTGGAATTATATATACACAGGTGGAAGCTTATGGACTGGTCCAGTCGGGAGACTGGTGATGGGTTATGGTTCTTAAAACAAAAGAATCTCCAGCCAATAGGGCTGAGAGGTGAAGGGGTTAAGTGTGTTGTATCGTGTTAACTGTTTTGCAGGACTTCAAGACCACTAGGCGGTGGGACTACCACAATTCAAGGGAGCTGAGTTGGAGTGGGGACCATTCAGATGTAGCAGCTCGACTTGGGTGAAGGGCTGCCAAGGTCATGGACATGCTGCAGTGGATGGATGTGTCTACCCTTGGGGAAAGGAAACTGATGGAGCTCAACATGGTCAGAGGAGGCTTTCCGGCGGATTCAGATGGAGGACCTCATCAGTGGAACTTATAAGAAGATGTTTGTTGTGGGACGTCCACAACAATTCTACAACAGCACGCAGAACATTCATACATATTAAGACTGTACCACTTGCATAACAGTGCATACATAACTGGATGTGTATTGTTTATATTTATATTGCTTGTTTTGTTTGTTTCAATGTTTGGTTTTTTGTATGTATTGTATTTTTGTATGTTTCTTTATATGTTACACAACACTGCATTCAGAAACTGATGGAAAAGAGGATGTGCATGGTTGCCTTTCGCAGCCTGCGGAATGCAGGTGTCGCTGTACAGGACAGGGCAGTGGGTCCAGTTTTTACCTTAAAATAAGAAGGTTTTTGTTCTCACCTGTGGGGATAGGGGCATGGCATCTCGGGAGTAAAGGAACACCAGAATGTGGATACTGATATTGTTACACCTAAGTTTATCCATGTAAATGGAGACTGAACAAAACGCACGACACTGCATACATGATAAGATTGTTGTATTGCATTTTGTATGTTCTGTAAACATTACTGTATGCTCATCTAGGACCACCCTAGTGAGACTGTTGTATTGTATGGGGGTATTAATATGGAGTTAGATGAAGTGGATGGACTGTTTAAAATAATGCTAAAACTGGGTTTTGATGTATAGGAGTTCAAATGTACTTGTTTCATCATATGGTAGATTGATAGTGTGTATTTGATAGAGTTATGAAAATATGGTTTAGTGTGTCCATATGGACACAAAGGGGGGAATATGTGGGATATTTTCATATGAATAAGGGATAGTTTTACCAGATACCTGTAGAATGAGTGTAAAGATTAGTCTTGGGTTACATTTCAGATGAGGTAGAGATTTAAAATAAGAGGGCGTAGCTTGAAGTGACCTAAGGTTAAAATGGGTGGTAATATATACCATGGAAGCTTTCTGATTGGATGGAGTCAGGTTAGAGGTTAAGGATATTATTGGTTACAGGGTTAGCCATTCATGGCTGGAGTAGGAGTGTCAGATTAGGTTTTAAAGATGTTGGGGCGAATGTATTTTGGCAGATCTATTTCCGGTATACATCTCTTTGCTGTGGCTTAATGTACTACAGTAAATCTGTTGGAACAACACGTCCTTTGTCTTGACTTTCTGATTGTGAAAATAGTTTAAGACTGAGAATTGGCCACCACAGTATTCTACCCCCACAACAGATGTGAACACCCTTCGTTATCAGGCCGGGATTTTCAGGCACACACGCAAACTACAGGTTTGATGCAACAGAGTTTATTCACTCCCTGACTGGTTGGGCAGACTAGCTAGCCTGATTCCCCAAGCTACAAACACAGCAAGGCTATCAAAGTTCACAACCTCACCGGACACATAAACACAAGTACGTTCCACAATAGAACAGTTAGTCCAAAGGAAGGTAATCCACAAAGGTAATCCACAGAACAAAGTACATCCACAGGAAAAGTCTTATCCATGTTGTGGTGGATGCACAGGGTTAGCAACAGTCAAAGGCAATTAGCGGCTAGCCTATGCTAAGCTAACCGCGAGTGCGTTAGCATTCCATAGACAGGGTTGAGATACCCAAACAAGACTTCGTAAGAGAAGCGAGAAGAAAGGTAACTGTACTCACAAAACTCCATGACCGAGTGAAGAGGGAAGGACACCCAGTGCTTAAGTAGGAAGTAGTAATCACCTCAGGTGTAGCCCAGTGTAGAAGAAAGGTTAGTGTTAGGTGCTCTAGAGTGAGTGTCGCCCTCTAGAGGACTGGCGACCCTGCACAGCCGTGACAGGACCCCCCCTCCGAGGGACGACTCCTGACGGCCTAGGGGGAGAGGCCCGAAACCGTTGAATGAGGGATTTGTCCACAATGTTCTTGGCGGGGATCCAGCTGCGCTCCTCCGGCCCATACCCCTTCCAGTCCACCAAGTACTGCGTGGATCTCCCCACCTTGCGTACATCCATAAGCCGGTGAACGGTGTAGGTGAGACCTCCGGCAATGAACTTGGCGGGTGGTGGGGCTGGAAGCTCTGGACACAGAGGGGAGGAGGTGGCTGGGCGTAGTGTGGAGCGATGGAAGACTGGGTGAACCCGCATTGCACGTGGCAGCTCCAAATGGAAGGCCGTCTTAGATATCCTACGGAGGATCCGGAACGGTCCGACGTACCGTGGGGCCAATTTTCGGGTCTCCCCTTTCAGGGCCAGGCCCTTTGTGGACAGCCAAACTCGCTGGCCAATCTTCAGGGTCGAACCCGGTCGTCGTCGCCGGTCTGCCTGTTGCCTCATCTGTTTTTGAGACTGGAGCAGGGCCCGACGAGCCTGCTGCCAGCGGTTGCGGAGGCGAACCACCGAGCTGCGAGCCGCGGGCACATCCCCATTCTCTGGGGAGGAGGGGAACAAGTGAGGGGGATATCCCCACATGATTTCGAAGGGGGAGGTAGCCGTGGCAGCGCTCCACTGTTGGTTGTGGGCAACCTCGGCCCACAGAAGGTTCTGACTCCACCTGGTGGGGTCTTTGGATGTATAACACCGGAGGTAGATTTCGAGTGCCTGGTTGACCCGCTCCGTCTGCCCGTTGGACTGAGGGTGGTAGCCCGAGGTCAGGCTGACTGAAGCTCCCAAGTTACCCCAAAAAGCCTTCCAGAATCGTGCCACGAACTGGGGACCTCGGTCACTGACGAGATCTTCTGGGGGTCCGTGGTAACGCACCACCTCTCTCACCAGAATCTCTGCCGTCTGTTTGGCCGTGGGGAGTTTGGTCAGGGCAATGAAGCGGGCGGCCTTGGAGAAACGATCCACCACCACGAGGATGGCGGTGTTCCCTTGTGACGGGGGCAGCCCCGTAATGAAATCGAGGGAGATGTGGGTCCATGGGCGATGTGGGACCGGAAGGGGTTGTAGGAGTCCTGCAGGCCTGCGGTTGTCTGGTTTGGCCACCATGCACACCGTGCAAGCCGCCACATACTCCGTCACATCCTGACGGTGTTTCGGCCACCAGAATCGTCTCCGAAGTAATTCCAGGGTGCGTCGAACCCCAGGATGGCCGGCCAATTGGGAGGCGTGTGCCCACTCTAAGGCCTTCGTGCGACAGGGTGGAGGCACAAACAGAAGGCCCTTAGGAGTCTCCATGGGAGCCGGTGTCGGTCCTTGTGCCCGTCGAATCTCCTCCTCCAGAAGACAACGTACGGCTGCCACGACTTTAGAGGAAGGGATGATGGGTTCCAACACTGCTGGCTCGGCCTCAGATGTATGGAGGCGTGACAGGGCATCGGCCTTCCCGTTCTTGGAACCTGGGCGGTAGGTGACCACAAAGTCGAAACGACTGAAGAAAAGGGCCCAGCGGGCCTGTCTGGGGTTCAGTCGTTTGGACTCCCCGATGTACTCCAGGTTCTTGTGGTCGGTGTATATGAGGAACGGGTTGGCTGCGCCCTCGAGCCAGTGACGCCATTCCTCTAGCGCTAGTTTGATGGCTAGCAGTTCCCTGTTACCCACGTCGTAGTTTCTCTCCGCCGGAGAGAGAGCTCGGGAGAAGAAGGCACATGGGTGGAGCTTGCCATCCTCTGCTGCACGCTGCGACAGCACGCCCCCTACCCCAGAGTCTGAAGCGTCTACCTCCACCACAAAAGGCAGGGCTGGATCTGGGAGAGTGAGGATCGGTGCTGTGCAGAACCGTTGCTTGAGGTCCTCGAAGGTCTTCTGAGCAGCCTCCGTCCACAACAACCGGCGGGGACCCCCCCGAAGCAGCGCTATGATAGGGGACGCCCGGGCACTATAGTTTCGTATGAACCGCCGATAGAAATTGGCGAACCCCAGGAACCCCTGGACCTGCTTGATGGTGGTGGGTATTGGCCAATCCACGATGGCCTTTACCTTTTCAGAGTCCATAGAGAGACCCTGGGGGCCGACTACGAACCCTAAGAAGGTGGTGGAAGCGGAGTGGAACTCGCACTTTTCCACCTTGCAGAACAGCCTGTTCTGTAGGAGGGCCTTCAGGACGGCTCGGACGTGGCCAACGTGTTCCTGGAGTGACTTGGAGAAGATGAGTATGTCGTCCAAGTACACGAACGCGCACACCTCCAGGAATTCGCGTAGAACGTCATTGATGAGATTCTGAAAGACCGCAGGACTGTTTGACAATCCAAACGGCATCACTAGGTATTCATAGTGTCCGCTGGGTGTGATGAAGGCGGTCTTCCACTCATCTCCGTCTCGAATGCGAACCAGGTGGTAAGCGTTCCTGAGGTCAAGTTTGGTGAAAACTGTGGCACCCTGAAGGCGCTCGAAGGCGGTGGACATGAGGGGCAAAGGGTACTTGTTTTTCCGGGTGATGTTGTTCAGTCCCCGGTAGTCGATGCACGGCCTCAGTCCGCCGTCCTTTTTCCCAACGAAGAAGAAGGGAGCTGCCGCCGGAGACGTAGAAGGGCGAATTAGCCCGAGGCGCAGCGCATCTATGATGTAGTCCTTCATTGCCTGGCTCTCCGAGACAGAAAGGGAGTAGAGACGCCCCCTAGGGGGAGAGGCTCCAGGCAAGAGGTCGATGGCGCAGTCGTACGGCCGATGAGGAGGGAGAGTGGTGGCCTTCTTCTTGCTGAAGACCTCCTCTAGATCGTGGTAACAAGCCGGGACCATGGACAGGTCTGTTCTTTCTGGCGGAGCCAAGATGTTCACGCTTGGAGAGGCGTCAGCCGACCGAACAGGAGACACAGTGATGGGGAACGAGGTTCTGGAGTGTTCCTCCGCTGTGGTGACGCGGGAAACACAGGGTGTGGTCAGTGTAGGAGCTAGGAGGTGACCCGCCGTGGCGCAAGCGGGACCCCAGTGGAGTAGCGAGCCAACAGCCCACGCAAACTGAGGTTCGTGGACAGCTAGCCAGGGGTAACCCAGCACCACAGGGTCCTGCGGGGTGGTGGTGAGCCAAAAGCGGATGGTCTCTTGGTGGTCATTATGAGAGGACATGATTAGAGGAACCGTCACCCGCTCCAGATGTCCAGAGCCCAAAGGGCGACCATCCAGAGCCTGGACCACCTGGGGAATGGCCACGGGGGTGGTTGGAATCCCCAGCTGTTTAGCAAGGGTGATGTCCAGGGATGGAGAGACGGTTGGCGGGTCCAGGGGTCTTAACGCTACCACTCATCAGAGGCCCTGGATCCCTTGACGAGTGCTGTCTTTCCCCTGAAGATCTGGGCAGAGGTGTACCTGGTGCCCGGAGGACCCACAGTACATGCAGAGACCTCTTTGGAGACGGCGGCTGCGTTCTTCGCGACTCAGCCGGAGGCGGCCGAGCTCCATGGGTTCTTCAGGTGACCGGGTTGATGCTGGAGTGGTGATGGGTGTGACTGGCCTTGGCAGGAAGGTCGTCATGGGTGCCCGGGTCTCACGGCGGTCCCGGCGACGTTCCTGAATGCGAGCATCGAGGTGGATTGCTAAGTTGATCAGCTCGTCAAGCGACTGTCCCCAGTCACGGTTGACCATCTCATCCTTCACCGCCTCATGTAGCCCGCGGTAAAAGGCTGAACGCAGGGCTTGGTCCTCCCAGCCACTCCGGATTGCCACGGTGCGGAACTCGACGGCGTACTGGGCTACGGACTGGGTCCCCTGGTTGATGGTAAGGACTCGTTGTGCTGCCTGGTCCTCGGTGCGCCCTGTGTCGAACATCAACCCCAGGCGACGCAGAAACAGCTGGCTGTCACTTGCCTCGGGCAGCTGGCAATCCATGACAGCGGTTGCCCACTCCAGGGCTGATCCCGAGAGTCGGGAGATGATGTAGCCCACCCTCGCTGGTTCGGTGGGGAAGAGGCGTGCTTGATGGAGAAAGATCTGTGCACACTGAAGCATAAAGCCCCGGCAGGCTTTAGGTTCCCCAGAGAACAGTTGGGGGGCAGATAGAGGTATGGTAATGGTGGGAGAAATGGGAGACAGAGCAGGGGCAGCGTGGGCGCTGGGCCCAGCCCCACTGCTAGGATCTGAGGTTGGTGGATCAGGTGGAGGTCGTGCACACAGCCCCTGAACAGTAGTGTTCAGTTGCTGCATTGTCAGCTCCAAACGACTCAGTCGCGGTGCATGGGCGTAGATGATAGCGTCCTTGATCTCCTGCAGCTCTGCTGTGCCTTGGCTTGACTCGGTCATGCTATCAGGCCGGGATTTTCAGGCACACACGCAAACTACAGGTTTGATGCAACAGAGTTTATTCACTCCCTGACTGGTTGGGCAGACTAGCTAGCCTGATTCCCCAAGCTACAAACACAGCAAGGCTATCAAAGTTCACAACCTCACCGGACACATAAACACAAGTACGTTCCACAATAGAACAGTTAGTCCAAAGGAAGGTAATCCACAAAGGTAATCCACAAAGGTAATCCACAGAACAAAGTACATCCACAGGAAAAGTCTTATCCATGTTGTGGTGGATGCACAGGGTTAGCAACAGTCAAAGGCAATTAGCGGCTAGCCTATGCTAAGCTAACCACGAGTGCGTTAGCATTCCATAGACAGGGTTGAGATACCCAAACAAGACTTCGTAAGAGAAGCGAGAAGAAAGGTAACTGTACTCACAAAACTCCATGACCGAGTGAAGAGGGAAGGACACCCAGTGCTTAAGTAGAAAGTAGTAATCACCTCAGGTGTAGCCCAGTGTAGAAGAAAGGTTAGTGTTAGGTGCTCTAGAGTGAGTGTCGCCCTCTAGAGGACTGGCGACCCTGCACAGCCGTGACATTCGTCACCAACTCTTTGCCTAGGTTGATTATATACAAACTGAGGGACTGCTATTTAGTTAAATTTAACTTAATATTGTATTTGAAGAGAGAACCACTAAAAAATTATAATTTGAAACTGCAAATTTCGCAAAACTACACAATATATCCTTACAAAATTGACAATTTGAACTGTTCCAGTACATAGGAGGCCATTAAAAGTATTTATTGGTGGGTTTATTTCAACGGAGATGAGATAATAGTATAATGGTACAGTTATACATGATGACTGGAGAATTCATCTTTCCGCATTAGCCCGATAGGGGTTTCTCTGTTCAAGAGGTGAAAACCACTAATAAGCTGCCACTCTGAAAGGGTTATCACATCAAAACATAATCTAGGGATGTATAACAATTAAAAAATAGCAACTAGAATTTGCCCACCCAGATGGTACCGATAAGTTCGGGCCCATGGACTACATGAACGCTTATGAAGAATACAAGACCATAATCATGGCAAAATTCAACACCGCCACCGCTGTGAGAGCAAGAAAAGAAGCGGTGTGTTGGGATGTTTAAAGGGTGATATCTATGTATGAATACATGATCGCAAGTGTGGACTGGCACAGAGGTTACCGCTACCGGCTAATAACTGCAAGGTTGCTAGTTCGATTCCCCTCACCTCCTACCTTGGTGTAGTTTTACATTTCCTTGTAAGTCGCTTTGAATAAAAGCGTTACACTTATTACAAGATATATTTAAGTTAGAGTAAGTTAGGACCAGTCTCTAGTCTCGTAGGGAGCAGTAGGTGTTAAACAGTAATAACAGCAAAATAATATCAGACACACCACAGACCATCAAGTATGTTTTAAATGCCGGCTTGTTTATAATAAAAGTAGAAAGAGTACAAAAACATAAATTAGTACCAGATGAGAGATATAAGACAGACAATATGGATAAAGAATTACAATGTCATCTAAGAATTCAAGAATTATCAATATTATCATTTAAAGTCACCTTTAAATTGCTATTTAGTTTATATTTTAGAGTTCAATATAATTATCAATAATTATAATTTAAATTCACCTTTAAATTACTATTTAGTTTCTATTTTAGAGTTAACTCAGTTTCCTTTCAATTCTATTTTAATTAATTAACATGCATTCTTATTTTAGTTAATAAGATGCACTTTGCATAGTAGTAATGAGTTTAGATTAGGCTTAACACAGTAAAATCATAATATATCTAATAGTCAGTACGTACTTAAATTCTATGGGGTTATAATCTCAGTAATCTAATTATCAAAAGCACTAAATGCTGTATCTAATAATACCAGTGTTTGTTATCAATGGCAACATGTGCGTTTTAGTAGACAGATCTATTTTTAGAATCAGGTATTAATCTCCTATTTTCGCGATCTAAACCAGTGAGCTACTATAGGTTTAGCGAATGCAGAAACCAAATCAATGCAACAGGTTGGCATTAGCAGGAACACAGTAACATTAATACCATAAACTATCAAGCAACATTCACCATTTAACATAAACGTAAAGGCTATGAACATATAGTGAATAAGATCAAGTATCAAGTTAAATGCTAATTTCAGTAACAATGCAATTCATTCATGTAATAGACCATATACAATAGTCAATGAATTCAACCTTGCTAGCAACCAGTCCAGCAGTCAAGCGAAATCCACGTGTGAATTTAGCAGATGATGTCTGTTTCAATTTCAATGAGTCCACGCTTACCGCAAATCAAAGTCCAAATTAATCCTCTTGCAATAAAATTGCAGATGGCTTTACAGAGTCTTACCGCAAATTCGATGAAAGAGTCCTGTGTGTCTTCATGTAGATGAATTTTGTGAATGCAAGGTGATGATGATGCGATGGTTCTTCTCAATGTGGGAGGCTCGCCAGCGGTAACGTGGCTCCGAACAATCCAGATAATACACGGTTTAACTTTCCTATAAAATGTTTAAATAAACCACAGTCTACCTTTGCAGACACATGTTCAAATCAAGAAAATAAAAGGTTTCATGTGTCTTGCTGCTATGTTGCTCACTGGATAATCTTTCTAGCTTTAGGTTCAACTTGCGTTCTTCTCTGACGAGTGTTCTTTTCTGACTAGCGTTCATTTTCTAACTAGCGTTGTCGCTACAGGACGGTAGTCCTTTAGCGGATGGTAGTCCCTCACATTGCGCATGCGTCACTTTGCGACACTGTCGACTGCTGTCGACAGCGAAGCCGCGCAGGCGCCACAACGACAGATCGATTTTCAATCATGGAGGAAAAAAGCGACAAAAGCCAGTTTTATCAAAACATGACCATTTATTTAAAAACGAGGAAGATAACAGTGGACAAAACAGATGAGGTGGAGGATCAAAAACTATCTCCCCAGTTTCGTTTCATATGTTGACGTAGAGCCTTATGCTGTTAGCCATTTACAACATAATTAAATATAACATTAAGTATACCCACATTATGCGTTAAGACAAGCCAGAGCCTTATGCTGTAAACCGTTTTGTTGTCTGAGCATGCGCAATTATGTTGAGCCTTATGCCGTAAACCGTTTGTGTCTGAGCATGCGCAATGTGAGGGACTACCATCCGCTAAAGGACTACCGTCCGGTAGCGACAAGCGTTCTTCTCGACAGGAAGTTGCAACCAGCCATTCTGGTTGGCTGACTAGTTTAGGAGACAACTTCCTGTAAGAATAAATATTAATATTATTAATATTTTTTATCCTATTTTAATCCTAAATCATGGGCTTTTATTTCTATTGTCTAATGTATGGCTATTTTAACCTAGGTTACAAAAGCATCTGTTAAATGACTAAATGTAAATGTATTAATAACAAATGTAATAAATTGAAGCAGTGAAAATAAATTGTGTGTATTTCTCTCTATTCTTATCATGAGTCCACCTTCATCATTTTCTACAATAATGATATGCTATGGTGTACTAATAACACTGTCATATAATTATGAGTGCTTTGTTCTCCGCATCGCCGACACTACAAAAATGTACCACTCGCAAAAAAGCGCAAGACAGTCAATGTTCGACTGTGGTGTTTGCAATAAATGACTCGAGAAGGTCTTGTAAATTAATTATTCCTTGCCGGCTGAATCGGTAGCGCTCATAAAAGAACTCATCATGATGGAATAATGAATCTTGGCGATCGCAAAGAACTCTCTCCCTACGTTAATCTAACTATCTATTGTGGCTCCTTGGTCAATGGGATCCCTCCTTTTTCCGGGGGTGTGGCAAGCTTATCCAGCTACACTTAAGTTAGCCTGCACTGGAGCAGGTTAGTGCTAATTGATATGTTACTATGGTGATTCATCGAAAGTTGCTTCCACAAACCAAAAGGAGGGGCGTTTTTTATCTTAGCCTGAAAATTAACTTGCTAAAACGCTTAGCGAGCTACGACGAATAGGGCCCTGATGGTCTTCCCAGCCAAACAGGTCATCCACCACAACATCAATATCAATATTGACTCTTTATCTCTTGTTCCATCCAAAACGGCAAGAAACCTCGGGTCATTATTGATGACCAACTGACCTTCACAGCCCACATCACCTCTGTCTCCAGGTCGTGCCGCTTTGCTCTATACAACATACGCAAAATCAGGCCGTACCTAACCCAGTATACCACCCAGCTGCTGGTGCAAACCTTGGTGAGTTCCCGCCTTGACTACTGCAACGCCCTCCTAACGGGCCTGCCGGCTTGCGTGGTGAAACCACTACAGATGATCCAGAACGTGGCGCGTGTCTGGTGTTCAACCAACCAACTACTCATTGAGCTCCACTGGCTGCCGGTAGCTGCTCGCATTAAGTTCAAGTCACTTATGCTTGCCTACAGAGTGCTTGCTGGTTCTGCTCCCACCTACCTAAATGCTCCTGTAAGGGCAAATGTTACACCCAGGACTCTGCGCTCGTCTAGTGAGCGTCGTTTGGCACTGCCGTCTGTGCAAGCACGGCAATCCAGACTATTGTCATTTGTAGTTCCACATTGGTGGAACAAACTGCCTAGTACTACCAAAGCAGGGGCGTACAGGGAACTTATTTCATTCAGAGTCGATTTGAGAGGAGACAAAGCTGTGTCTAGCTCCTTCCTTATAACCGTGTGGATAGCCTGAGTGAGCTCTGAAAGCAGCCCAGAGCGGAGTTGGTCAAACTGCTCAGTTAGCTCCATGCTAGCTTGGCTAGTCTGGCTGGTGGTCACAGAAGCACTTTCTTTTTCACTCGGTTTTAGGCGACGAGACTGCTTGTTTGACATAATAAATATCGGCTGGCTTGTCGAAAATGACTTACTGCATTGACTGATATCCTTAAAATAAATGGGGTAAATAATCAAGAATAAAGTAAAAACTCGGGAGCCACTTCACCGTCCACCTACTCACACCATCACCAATCCGGAAGTCGGCTCTGTCACTATTGACATATTTGTTTCCTTTCTTTATCTTGTCTGCTTGCTTTGTTTTGTAGCAGGCATAGTAGCCTAACTGCACCGTTGTGCTGCTTTGTATTAGTGGCTCGTGTGGGCACTTTATGGGAATTGTGCAATATTGTAAATCACTATTTATATATGAACTCTTTTCCACACTGAACTATTTATTGCCACACTGAACTAAGTATTTATTTATATACATATATTTAAATCTCTACCTTCAAACAAGACATCAGAAAATAAAGTGCATTATTTTTGTACGCCGTCTCCTTCCTCATTCATTTAGTTGAATAATCCATAGTGGGGAATACCGGGTCTACGACACCCCTTGTCCTAGCTACCTCTGATCCTTAGCCAAGCTTCAGTCTGGTCTAGGTTACACACACAACATACAAACACATTTCCCTCCAGTCTGTCAACTCAATACTTTATTTTGAAGACAAGTAAAAGTTCACATGTTGGTACTACAGTATGTGTCTCTACTGCACGGTGTACATTAATATTTTATTTAAAAAAAAAAAAAAAAACTTAAAAAACAATGTTAATGTTTAATGAGATGAACATGAAACTATAACAAAATGTATCATAAAGAATGAGAATTTTAATACAGATAGCAATTCAATGGGGATGATCAAAATGTAAATGATTTGTAATTTAGAAAATTATTTCTTAATTAAGCAATTCATAATTCTTGAGTGACCATAAGTATAACATTCAACTGAGTAAGATGCTGTGCAGGTTTACATGTGAAGTACAACTAAATCTGTTTTATTGGATTGTTTACATCATCACAGCAATTAAACGATAACACATCAGTCGCCTGCATCACATTCCAGGGAAGACTTTAACCCTGTCAGTCTCCTTCACCAGGTCAGCTATCTTTCCCATGAGCTCTTTCACCTGCTTCTCTACCTCTGTCTGATTACTGGCACCTATTATTGACTTAACGTGACTCAGTGCCCACCCAAAACCACCCTTCTCATCATGCTGCTGAGTGGTGTTTTTGAACACCTGAAATCTCCCACCACACTTCTTAATGAGCTGCTGGAGGTGTGGGTTGGTGTTTCTGACATAATCATCAATATGGGATGTCAGATCATCCCCACGTGTGAAGAGGATGATGGTTCTCTCCCTTACTCTGGTGTCCACTTTCTCTAACCTCTTTAAAATGTCTCTCTCTCCCTCAGTGAAGCGGCCAATCTGAATGACCAACAGGTAAACACACCGACCACCCTCACACAGCTGTTTGCACCCCCGAACATGTCTGCTTTGCACCTGAAGGTCCTCATCAAAAAGGTCTGGAGTGTCGATGACTTTCACAACTGTGCCAAAGATAGACATTGTCTGCTCGCCACACTCAGTGGTGACCGGCATGGAGCTGGGCTCTGATGGGAAAGCCGTCCCTCCCAGGATGGTGTTCCCACTGGCACTCTTCCCAGAGCCTGACTCCCCAAGAAGCACCAGGTTCAGCTGTGGGCTCTTGTGTTGGCCACCTGCGCAGAGGAACATCACTGTGAAAACCTCTCTGCTCTCTGGAAAGTTTTGTAGTTTAAGATCCATTCTAAGGCTGTCACTTTTTATTTGAAATTCAGTCATTCATTCGAATGTGGGGAAAATGACTTTTCAAAGCATAATGACCTGTTCAAAGGACATGTTAGGCTAAGCCTACCTCGCTTTATAAATAACCTCACATGTAATGTTTCCTATTTTGAAATACATTTTCTCTTGCTCAATAAATTCTTAATAACGAACATAAGCCTACTGTATAGCAAATAATAAACTCTCCTGTCCACATTGCTCAATGTGCCCTAACCTCGTTGACATGGCAACATTTACTGCTGTTGAGTGCACAAGATCAGAACGCTACAATTTGTTACCTTCTAAATGGCAAACATTTCTACAACTTGTCTCTGTGTGTCTGGCTAAGGTTGCATTTGAATTAATTTGAGTGATTTATGGATTTGTTTCAATTAGAACTTGTCATTTGGGGAAATTGTCAGCAGTAACCCATTCATCAGAGATTATTAATTTTCTTTAAATGATTTAATAAAAAAAAATAGCTTTCAAAGCCTGAGCCTCTGCTCAGTACTGACAGAAGGCTGAAATCATATTCATGAATCCATAATATTTTTCTTCTAAACCAAATACAATGCTATAATTCTAGGCTAATAATAATGTTTCTAACACTGACAATGTCTGATAATCAGAATGTCCTTATCTACAATAATGACAATAAAATAAAACTTCTGACTGGAAGAAACTACAGTAAGACATACCTTGAACAGTCTTGTGATAATTCTTTTCCAGACTGGGGGGGGGGAAATGTATGTCACAATAAGGAAATGGGAACACTGGCAAATTTCATTATGCATGAAAATAAATATTTTGGCCTTACATTTTGCATTTAATTGGTTTCCTCTTGTTTAGAAATTCTTCAAAACTGTATTTAGTATGCTTGTCTTGGTTGATGATATTTTCACAGCGTGTTATTATGTCTTCTGTGATGTCTATGCCTTTATCATAACATTTTCCACTTAACTCGCAAGGTCCATCTGTGATGTATCTCATCTTGTGACAGATATTCTCTCCAAAAACATCCTGCCACTTTCCCAATTCTTTAATTGGCAGCTTGCCCTTATCCAGCACCACCAGGAAGAGGTGAGGGCCAGAGAAGGTGGCGGCCATGAGGTCTAATATGTGTTTGTCATTCATTGCGTCTGGGGTGCTGATGATCACAGTGTTGTTGATCTGCGCTGCCTCGCACTGAGTTGGTCCTTTGTCAAAATGTTTATCTTTCCACAGTCTGCCCAACACAACTATGAAGTTGCGATATTGACTTGCTGAAAAAGAAATGACATCACACTGCCTGTAAGAATATATTACAACTCTCCGCTAAATCAACAAAAACTTTCCATTGTAACATGCTGAGTTCTGTTTCTGAGTGAAGTTACAAACAAAACAAATTGAATATTCAGAAACGAGTATTAATACCAAGCTAAAGCCAGAAGTCATGAAATAATTGGGAGTCCACTCTTTTAGGTAGTCTGACATGCTCTGATGTTTTGTATATTTCCCTTGAGCACTCAAACGAGCGGCAGTGTGTCATATGAAGAGCAACCAGACACTAGGCTGTGTACTAACAAGAACACACACAACAGTAGAGTAGGATGGATGTATAACTCGCACACGCTTGTAAAGGGAAGGGTATTCTGCAAGTTGCAATTCAGCAGCCGCACCACTAGATACAAACTGACAAGAATACACACAACAGTAGAGCAGGATTTCACAACAAATGGTCTTTGAAAAAAAAATGTTACACTTGTAAAAGGAAGGGTTTTCTGCATTGAAAATATGTCAAAAACGAACATGATTTGTCAGCATGTTGTATTTGGTTACAAACAAAGATCACATTGTACTATCAGATCAGATCAAATGTAGGAATAGGTTTTACAGAGCCAAATATATCAGCTTGAAAAGATGCAACCATGGGGAATTTCCCCTGCATCACATTGGTGGATCTTTGTAAGACTGTCACTGAGTGCAACTCCTCCACCTCATGTATTGACCCTGTACCTACAGCATTTTTTAAGCAGGTGCTCGACATTGTTTCAAGTCATGTCCTGAAGATTATAAATACATCTCTTCAAACAGGCATCTTCCCAGATGCCTTCAAAACAGCTGTTTTAAAACCCTTACTGAAGAAACCCAACCTAGATGGTAATGCACTGACCAGCTATAGGCCGATATCCAATATTCCATGTATTAGTAAAATACTTAAAGAGATAGTTTCAGTGCAAATAAACTCCTTTCGTAAAGAAAACAATGGGCCTCATTCTCGAACATTTTCTGAAGTTTCTTCTGAAATTTTTCTTACGGGCTTCGGAAAAACAACGTAAGAAAAAGACATCCGACAAATTCATGAACGCTTGAAAATGTGTTCCTACGCAGCAGAAGTGTTCTGAGTGTTCGTGTACATTCACATTTACATTTAGTCATTTAGCAGACGCTTTTGTCCAAAGCGACGTACAAGGTAGAGAACAGTCAAGCTACGAGCAATAGAGATCTAGTGTAACAATACATACTAGGCTACTTTACATAAGAAATAGAAAAACGAAATAGAAAATAAAAACGAAGTGCAGGAATGTAACTGCTGTAAGTGCAAGTTAAGCACTAGTCGAAGTGCCAGTTAGGAAGGGAGGTGCTCTCTGAAGAGTTGGGTCTTCAAAAGCTTCTTAAAGGTAGAGAGGGACGCCCCTGCTCTGGTAGTGCTAGGCAGTGCATTCCACCAACGTGGAACTACAAATGAAAATTCTGGATTGCCGTACTTGCACAGACGGCAGTGCCAAACGACGCTCACTAGACGAGCGCAGCATTCTGGTGTAGTCCTTTTATTTATTTTATGACATCATGGTGCCTCGTAGACTCATGACTATACATGTGAAACGTAATTGTTAATGATACAAATATTCTCGTAATTATTATTATTATAATTATTTTAATCCGAGGATGTCTGTAGAGTTGATGTGAACACAATCACCAACGACTTCTCACAAATTCATTAACACTTCTAACACGGAGAGTTTTCTTAAATGCGATTCCTCAAAAAACCATCCATGGCCATCTTGTGGTTTTTTAAGGAATCGCATTTGAGAAAACTCTGGCCGAGTTACGACTGCTATTTCGAGTTCGGAAAGTCTTCTGAAGTTCAGAACAAATCCCAGATGAGAAAACTTTCATGAATGCCAAATGTTTTCCTAAATCCAATTCAGAAGAAATTCCTTCTTAAATTCTTCTTAACTGTGTTCGAGAATGAGGCCCAATATCCTCGAGAAATTTCAATCAGGCTATAGAACATGCCACAGCACTGAAACTGCTCTTACTAAAATAATCAGCGACCTCAGACTAAATTTGGATGCAAATAAGGTCTCAATCCTTGTCCTCGTAGACCTAAGCGTTGCACAAGGGAGCTGCCTTGGTCCATTATTATTCTCATTATACATGCTGCCACTTGGGGACATCATTAGAGAACACAATGGCCCTCATTCTCGAACATTTTCTGAAGTTTCTTCTGAAATGTTTCTTACGGGCTTCGGAAAAACAACGTAAGCAAAAGACATCCGCCAAATTCATGCACGCTTGAAAATGTG
Organism: Clupea harengus; assembly: GCF_900700415.2. Taxonomy (NCBI): domain Eukaryota; kingdom Metazoa; phylum Chordata; class Actinopteri; order Clupeiformes; family Clupeidae; genus Clupea; species Clupea harengus. Next base: position 79,553 of record NW_024879565.1, read on the forward strand.
GTCCTACGCAGCAGAAGTTTTCTGGGCTGTGCTCCCCCGGAAGAGTTTTCTTAAATTGAAAGCGCGTTCTCGTGCTCCTGAATTTGCATACATACACGCCCTGCCAGCTCCTTATAAGGGCACGCAACCGTAGTGACGTGTGCAGTCGGAATCGACCGAATCTACACAAAAGCAACTCGTAAACGAGTCATGTCAAAGCGCCTAGCGATCACCGTCGAGTAAACGCAGATCTAACTTCAACTATATATGTCTATGACTTGAACGGTGCAGAGATGGACTGTTGCAGGATGTAGATGTGTCCATTCTATTCCACTATAGCTATATCAACGTGATTGAGTTTAGTGCTTATTTATTTATTCACTTACATTTGCAGTGTTCGTGTACATTACATTAAGTCATTTAGCAGACACTTTTGTCCAAAGCGACGTACAAGGGATAGAACAGTCAAGCTACGAGCAATAGAGACCTAGTGTAACAATAAATACTACTTTACATAAGAAATAGAAAAACGAAATAGGAAATTTCGGGTCTTTGGGTCTTCAAAAGCTTCTTAAAGGTAGAGAGGGATGCGCCTGCTCTGGTAGTGCTAGGCAGTTCGTTCCACCAACGTGGAACTACTTGAAAATTCTGGATTGCCGTACTTGCACAGACGGCAGTGCCAAACGACGCTCACTAGACGAGCGCAGCATTCCGGTGTAGTCCTTTTATTTATTTTATGACATCACGGTGCCTCGTAGAATCATGACTTTAGGCCTACATGTGAAACGTAATTGTTAATGATACTTTAATCCGAGGATCTGTAGAGTTGATGTGAACGCAATCACCAACGATTTCTCACAAATTCATTAACACGGAGAGTTTTCTTAAATGCAATTCCTCAAAAAACCACAAGATGGCCCATGGGGCCATCTTGTGGTTTTTGAAGGAATCGCATTTGAGAAAACTCTGGCCGAGTTACGACTGCTATTTCGAGTTCGGAAAGTCTTCTGAAGTTCAGAGCAAATCCCAGATGAGAAAACTTTCATGAATGCCAAATGTTGTCCTAAATCCAATTCAGAAGAAATTCCTCTTAAATTCCTCTTAAATTCTTCTTAACTGCGTTCGAGAATGAGGCCCAATATGTTTCCATAGTTATGCAGATGACACGCAATTGTACATCTCTGCTGAACCAGATGATGCAGCTATAACTGTATAATACTAATTCTCTATTACTACTTGTCTTTTAGCGATAAATAAGTGGATGAGCAATATTTTTTTTTTAAAGTTAAATAAGGACAAAACTGAGAGCCTACTAGTCGGCCCTAAAATAAAAAGAGAAATGCTTTTTAATAATCTAGGGAAATTATCTCCCTGGATAAAATCTGAATTTACAAGTCTTGGTGGTATTTTAGATTCAGATCTAAGCTTCAAGTCCCACATTAACAAGGTGACGAAAACTATATCTCTGCAGAGTTTGAATTTTCTATCTTATGTTATGCAATTTATGTATTCTATTTTTGCACTCTATCCCTGTCTTTATGTTTTTATGTTAATTGTATTTTATGCATATTATCCCAGTTTGTATGTTTGATGTTTTATGTTTATTTTATGTGGATCACTGTACATGTAATTTCTTTGCTATTAAGAAGAGCTGCATTGTTTTGTGTTAAAGGTGCTATACAAATAAAGTTTATTATTATTATTATTATATTAATATCAGTTAGCAAGAGTACATCAGTTTTTAAGCTAACTACCTTTTATCAGTGCCTAATGCACTATTGATTGTGTTTGCAAACAAAGGATTAAGGCTTTTAGTTAGTTAGTTTGCTAGGACAAGACAAAAACTCTAAATGGATTGATTAATTTCAGCATGTGATCATGGAAGATGATAATAAGTAATAACACCATAATTAGGAAGGCAAACTTACCGTCTGACATGCTGTTCTAGACCGAGAGCACTTCTGTGTTCTAAAGGCTGTGTTCCAAGCTGCACTGCTGAAGTACTGGAGTTATACCGTGCAGGACATAGTTTATACTGTTGAGGAAGTAGGCGGACCATTATGCAAATACAACCATTATGGGGATTCTATAAAAAAGGATCAGCACACCAAGACTCATTTCATTTCTGCATAGATATTCATCTATCGCTGAGAGAAAATGGGAGGTTCGCCATCAAAGACAATCCCATATACCCCACCTACCCCATCTATCCCTGAAGGTATGAGTTTACTACTATTATTTACTTACTACCTGTTGATTTTGGTTCATTTAGAGATTGATTCATTAAGAGGATTTTTTTTGCATAATACTACACATTTGTTAAAAAATACACTTTAGACATTCAGTTTTTTTTCAAAGAACTGTTTCCAACATATGTCTGTGTGAGTAGGTTTAGAGTAAGAGGTTTTAGCCATAGACATCCATAGCTATGATGTTGGGAATATTGAGTGTTCTTGCTGTTCCACACATATAAAAATGTATGTTTTAAATCTTTTTAATAGTTTGTTACACAAAATGTGTGTTATGAATTTGAGGTAAACCTTGTTTGTTGTTACATTGTTTAGTTAAAAATGAACAATAACTTCTCCCCTTCTTTTTAAATTCAACTTTATCTTCTAAATGTGCAGTTGGAGCAAATCTAACATCAAATCTAAATCTATAAAAAGATCTATAGCAGCCCATATATTACTGAGGTAAATATGATACTGTGTATACGATGATATGATGTGTGTTGTTTATAGGTGAACGCCTGAGGATCGTGCTGATTGGAAAGACTGGAGTGGGGAAGAGTGCTGTGGGGAACACCATTCTGGGGAAACAAGTGTTTACCTCAGAGCCTTCTGCCAACTCTGTCACAGGAACTTGTGAAAGACATAGTATAAATAGTCCCAGATTTATTGAGGTCATTGATACACCTGGTATTTTAGACACTGGTAAAGGGAAAGATGATATTAAAAAAGAGATAATGAAGTGCATTCAATACTCATGTCCAGGGCCCCACGTATTCCTGCTGGTGATTCAGGTGGGCCGCTTCACTACAGAGGAGCAGAATGCAGTCAGGGCCTTACAGAAGATCTTTGGGGAAAAGTCTGCAGACTACATGATTGTCCTGTTCACTCGTGGTGATGAACTTAATAAGACTCTCAGTGAATATCTGAGGGGAAGTAATTGTCACCCCAAACTTCAGTCAGTGATACAGAGCTGTGGTGGACGATACCATTTATTTAACAACAAAAGCACTGACCGCACTCAGGTTGTTAATTTGGTGGAGAAAATAGATAAGATGGTGAAAGAAAATGGGGGAGGTCACTTCACTGAGAAGATGTATCTAGAGACACAGAGGGTCATGACAGAAAAAAACCTCTCCTGGAACTCACCTGAGTTAATCAAGTTTCTTACTTACCACCCTGAGCTGTTGGTGAAGGTGATAGCCTTTCTAAAGGCTCTTGATGAAGAATGAAGATAATTGAATCATGTCATCAAGTGTCATCAAGTGATTCTATAATATGGTGGGGCATCGTAGGGGGTTATTGAAAGGTATTGTGATATTGACTGAAATTTTTCAAAGCAGATTTTTTAAATTGTGTTCATTTTATTTTGTAGATAATTTAGTTGTATGAGTGTGTGTTTAAATCATTTGTTTAAGATAACTTGTTGATGGTGAATCAGGTGGTGTTTTGGTATCCAAATGTTCCAATGAGCTAATGATTGAAATATCTTAGAGTGAATATAATTAGATTGCTTGTTTGACACGAGTGTTTCATATGTAACCAATACTTAGTTCTGTATGTAGAATTTCCTCAATCTTTTTTTCCTCAATCCCCCCCCCCCCCCCCCTCAACGCGCAGCGACGAAACCCTGCTTTACCTTCTCTTGGACTGTTTGAACTGGTGGGTGCGTGGGGTTTGTGTGTTGTCTTGTGTGTTGTGACAAGACAACACTCTGTGTAACTAAGTGTGTGTGGCTGCCGGCCCTCTAAAATAAAACTGCTACACTTTACTTGTGTCTGGTGTTGTGTGTCTCAGAGGGTTTTGAACCCGAGTTACATTGAGATCGCTGTGACTAAACTCGTATTGGTCCAGCTTCCTTGACACAAATGACTTCCATGGGTTGACTCACATAAAGAGAGCCATACCTGGAACTCAATCTTCCTTCGTGTGAAATCACCACAACATATTAATAGGCTAAGTTTACATCAACATTGACAAACATTGTTAAATATCCACACAGTTGATTTGGACCACATTGCCTAGTCCCTTTATTTGGTCAGCATCAAAATATAATTCATGTTTGCATATTACATATTCAGAATCATTAAAACAGTACACATGGTCACAGTATGAACAGGACATAAACAAAAGATTCATACCTTATGTGACCAGGTGCTAAGCTCTAGGACACAGGACATAGACTACACCTACCCTAAGTGGGTAGGGGCTAAACACAGTAGTGAAAGCTACCCAGTACATCTTAGGTTACCCAAACAAATGGAGGTGAACAGAGGCTGTTACTAGCAAGAAATAGTTTATTTTCAAGTTTTTGTTCTTATGATGGATATTGCACACACAAAGGGGAGGTTGGTCAGGGGAGTCTTACAAAAGGTAGGCAAGGGATAAAATAAACACAACAAAAAGGAAAGACAGCCGTGACACCGTCCAGAAGCACTAGACTAACAAAATACTCTTCAGTCGCTCAACTAGAAGTGAATGTCTACGTTCACACATAGGTGTAGTACACGGCAAGCATCAGAAGTGCAAATAAACCACACAGGGAACACACATAGAATGTTCAAACCCACACTTGGCCGCTTTTCTGTGAGCTAGTAGCTCGGGAAGAGTAGGAGTGGAGGAGAGAGAGTCGTGTCGGCTTGGCCATCTGTGAGTATTCCCGTAGTCAAGGGAGGGATGGAGTAGAGCAGAAATAGGGGGGAAGACTCACCAAGCAACGGTGAAACGAGCCACAGGTCACAGCACAATCAAACAAACGTTTGCTGGAGGCAGACTATGTGTGATTACAAGTTCAACTTATGAGCCTTGGTATGCACTGTAAAGTTACAAACTATTTACCATCTCCCTTTCCCCTCACGTAAACAACCAAGCATCAAAAGTTTGTTTGATAGCTAGCATGCTACAAATGGAGAGGGCTATACTATAGCAATCACAAACACTGCAACGCAGTGGCAGGTAGTAGTAAAAACGTATGCATTAACATGAAGCATTTCATAAAAACAATAATAAATATAGCTGCAAGCAGCGATGCGGATTCCTCCAAAGATTGCGAAACCAGGGGAAAATGTATATTCTTCACAATTTTGGAAAGAAGAGTAAAAGAAGGAAAGAAGAGTGAAGAAGGGAAAGAAAGAAGTGTCTTGCTAAAGGACACTTCAACAGGGAATAGAACTTACAACCTTCTGATTACCAAACGACTTCTCTACCCCTGCACCACTGACGGCCAGATTCATATTTCAAATATTTGCTTAGAAATTACTTCACTTCCTGCTTTTCTGCTGAATTTGAGTGGCTATAACGGACAAACGGTTGTGAGGATCAAAATTGTTTTTTGTGAGGCTTGGTCTGAAGATCATCTCTGGTGATTTTGAAGAAGATTTGACCAAAATTGTAGGAGGAGTAGGCTTTCAAAGGTTTTTTGATAAAACCGGGAATAACAGAAAATCTATACAACCGAAAATTGGCGCCATTGAACGTTGAATTCTTCTTGATCCAAGGAATCCAATGGTACCTCATTTTTGAAAATCGGTCAAACGGTTCAAAAGTTACAGTGTTAACAAAAGTCCAACTTTGACCCGTTGGTGGCGCTAGCGTGGTCTAGTGGGAGACATGAAACTTGGTGTGAGTGAAGAAGGGACTGTCCTTAACGAGTGTGCCAAATTTCAGAAAAAGTTACCATACGGTTCTAGGGGCTGCCATTGACTCCCATGGTACAAACATAATAATAAGAAAACCTACAATAACAATAGGTTTCCTCCTGACGGAGGAATCCTAAATATAGCTGCAGGCAGCAATGGCGGGTTCCTCCAAAGATTGCGAACCAGGGTAAAATGTATATTCTGCACAATTTGTCACTGTATATAAAAATCCATGCTGCAGACTTACCAATGGGATATTCAATTTGAAATGCAATACTGTCAAGATCCACAAGGGCCTTGGCTTCAAGCTAAGGAGGGGGCGGGGCCTTGGTCAGGCCACAATGTCAGGTGTGTCAGTGTCTGTGAGAATTGGCACGGGAGCGAAGGAGGAGAGAGGGAGAGATTACATTGGAAATTGTGGTAGCAATTAGCCAAGTATGCATGTTTCAAATATTAACCAAAAATCTACTTTTCATCTTACAGTCAACTTTTTTTCAGATTTGTGTACTAAACATTCTCAAGTGTCTTCATATGAACTTGTGATTGAATCAGAGTATCACTTTTTGAATGAAAAATGTGTAAAGCATTATTTTAGCGTTAGCGATTAATGCAATTTGCTTTATGTCAATCATTTTTGAAGATATGAAGTTGCCTTTGCACATGGGGACATGTTGTAGTGTCTTCCACGTGCATACCAAGTTTGGTGTTGATATCTGAAACATTTGCTGAGATATGACAATTTGTCACTGTATAGAAAAATCCATGCTGCAGACTTACCAATGGGATATTCAATTTGAAATGCAATACTGTCAAGATCCACAAGGGCCTTGGCTTCAAGCTAAGGGGTGAGTGGGGGCTTGGTCAGGCCACAATGTCATGAAATAGTGTGTGTGCGTCTCGAGAAGCTTGCGCGTGTCAGTGTCTGTGAGAATTGGCACGGGAGCGGAGGAGGAGAGAGGGAGAGATTACATTGGAAATTGTGGTAGCAATTAGCCAAGCATGCATGTTTCAAATATTCACCAAAAATCTACTTTTCATCTTACAGTCAACTTTTTTTCAGATTTGTGTACTAAACATTCTCAAGTGTCTTCATATGAACTTGTGATTGAATCAGAGTATCAATTTTTGAATGAAAAATGTGTAAAGCATTATTTTAGCGTTAGCGATTAATGCAATTTGCTTTATATCAATCATTTTTGAAGATATGAAGTTGCCTTTGCACATGGGAACATGTTGTAGTGTCTTCCACGTGCATACCAAGTTTGGTGTTGATATCTGAAAGATTTGCTGAGATATGACTTCACTTCCTGTTTGAAAGCTTTTCTGCTGCATTTGAGTGGCTGTATCGGACAAACGGTTGTGAGGATCAAAATTCTGTTGGATAAATGTTGTGAGGCTTGGTCTGAAGATCATCTCTGGTGATTTTGAAGAAGATTTGACAAAAATTGTAGGAGTTGAGGCCTTTCAAAGGTTTTTGATAAAACCGGAAATTGCGGAAAATCTATATAACCGGAAATTGACGCCATAGGGTGTGTTTAATTCGTCTTGATCCAAGGAATCCAATGGTACCTCATTTTTGAAAATCGGTCAAACGGTTCAAAAGTTACAGTGTTAACAAAAGTCCAACTTTGACCCGTTGGTGGCGCTAGTGTGGTCTAGTGGGAGACATGAAACTTGGTGTGAGTGAAGAAGGGACTGTCCTTAATGAGTGTGCCAAATTTCAGAAAAAGTTACCATACGGTTCTAGGGGCTGCCATTGACTTCAATGGCACAAGAATAATAATAAATATAGCTGCAGGCAGCAATGGCGGGTTCCTCCTCAACATTCCAATCATTACAAAATTGACATGACACTGACATGTATTTCATACATGTACACAACATTGGACAGATAATTGGATCAATGGCTGATTTGAAGTCATTTTTTAAAATTATTCACAAATTGTCACTGTCGAGAAATATCCATGCTGGTGACATTATGGGTTCTTGAGACTTTTTTGTTTCCCATGAGCAATAAGTCATGGGTACCAAGTTTTAGACATTTTGGACTGACAGGGTTAAAATGCCACCCTTTTGAAAGTGACAACTTTGAAGCGTGTTCTGTCAGGCCACCTGTGCTCTGGTCAGGCCCTTAATGCAGAGATCCATTCTTTAAAAGCTTTGATTACAACAATAACTGTATGAAAGTGAGGATACACTTCACTAAAGGACGTTTGTAGGTTATGTACTACTACTGCTTGCTCTGCCCACACACTTTCCCCATCCATGCTGTTTCCCTCTTTCCCAGTGCAGGTCACGCCAAGGGATAAATGCGGCGGCCGCATGAGGATTAGAAGTAGCCTAAAAAACATAGTCCCACACAATAACACTGTTTTCAAAATTTCCCAAAACTGGTTAAAAATCCATGGTTATAGGAACTCTCCCTGAATTGACATCTCTCTAGTCTCAGTCATACACAACTGACAAGAGGCATGCAGTGAACTGGACCAAGGTACAGCTAATGTCCAGCTGTTTGCAAGTGTACCTTGTGATGGTACAGCAGCTTGACAATACTTTATCATGGTCAGACTCTCTCATCCCATTTAACTACACAACATGCACAATCAGGGTGACCAACAGTATTATTAACATGAAAGCTTGTCTCGGGGGGTCATGCATCTCACTACAAGCTTTTGATTAAACGTGAGGACCCTGTTAGCAAGTTATTTCTATTCATGTTTTGTTTGTGATTGAATGGTAATGTCAGCTAGCTAAAAACAATGTTAGTTAGCTTGGCTAAAATGGTTTTTTATAGCAACAAATCAGATCAATGGAACTTTATTCAGAAAGGGGGGTTGGATGGAACATATACAGTAAAGGTGAAATGGTAGGCATTGTTCTGCCTTGAAGCTGCATGCGCATTCTCATTGTTTGTAACCACCAACCCATCTAAATGTAAAGATAATATCCAAGCTAGCAATTTTGCCAAATTTGACTGCAACTTTTTAGCATTGTAGGGCAAACACACTCACTGCAAAGTGTACTAAAACGTGTCACCAGGTTAGCAAGCCTAGCATAACCAAGGCTCAAAATACAGATATAACTCCAAAATAATAACGCACACAAAACAGGCCCTTAAGCTAAACAAAACAGAGAACAGAAAGAAATAAAACAATGAGAAACTAATGTGGGAAAAACAGTGGCAGTTGCTGGACACTACCTGTGGTAGAAATGCCCGTATTAGTTACACAATAGCAACAGCATCATTATATAAATGTTCTTAACTTATGTAACAAAACATACCGAGGGCTGTTGAATTGTAACCTCGCTGCTCAACACTCGTCCACAGTCACGTCAACGGCTGAGGAGTCTGTCGCTATGTGGTAAAAACATTAGGCTACATCTCACCAGGTTGAACACCATGCAAATATGCTAGCTACTATGGATGTAGTAAGAGAGTTGCCAGCCTACCTGAAGTACACGAGCTAATGCCTAAAGCATTCAGTAAACCTCGCAGCAAATAATTGACTCCATTACAACACGGCAATTTAAACTATTGCAGGTCTTATTAAAGTAGCATAACGGAACAATTGCTAATCGCTAACGATATGCTAGCGGCTAAAACTAACGAAATCTCTTGAAATGTGCTGACTTTGACATTATGACAAACTAGTTAGTCAACAACTGTCCTAACACAGTCAAACACCAAGCAAGTGCAACATACAAGACGGCAAATAAGCTACTTACTAGTTCAGCAGACAGTAGAAATTGGGCGGCTTCAGGCAAACCTACATTTAGCAGTAATATGCCTACGGACCCTGGTATGGCAATGGCACGCAGGCGATTCTCCATAAGCTAGCAATTTTGCCAAATTTGACTGCAACTTTTTAGCATTGTAGGGCAAACACACTCACTGCAAAGTAGGGCTGTCAAAATTGCTCAAAAATGACGTTCGAATATTCCCTTTAAAAAAACACATATATTCAAACATATTCGAATATCTGGTTGCGCATTAAGGCACGTGAATAACAGGATAAATTAATACAACGAGACATAACTACTTGTATAGGTAATTTATTTAAGTTTTAACATATTTAACAACATATTACCTACACAAAAATAAGTAAATTAACTAATGGCCAAGACCGTAGACCTTGGCCTCTCACTCGCGCACACACACACGCACTCTTTCTTTCTCTCTCTCTCCCTCCCTCCCTTATCGTCGCGCCCTCTGCATCGGTTTAAATGAACGACAACAATAAACAAATGCTGAGTGCTGATCAAGAGTTTCGTGCAAGCAATTTAAGGTCGCGATTCTTGTCCCAAATATGGCAGGCTTCATTCAGTGATTGAAACTAATATTATTAACATTAATTGAAGTTTTACAGTATAGAACCGACATTGAACGCTCCGAGCGAGCTGGGCTGTGGTAAACATGACACTTTTCCTTGGCATGAAACGGCAAATAATCAAACCAGTGCATGAAGCTGTTGCAGCCTATCTAATCTATTTTATTCGTGCAATATACAGTCAGTACAGTAGCGACTAGCTCACACATTGAACGCTCCGAGCGAGCTGGGCTGTGGTAAACATGAAACTTTTCCTTGGCATGAAACGGCAAATAATCAAACCAGTGCATGAAGCTGTTGCAGCCTATCTAATCTATTTTATTCATGCAATATACAGTCAGTACAGTAGCGACTAGCTCACACAAGTAATGTTTCTGTTAACGTAAAATAAAATGAGATACGGTACCTCGGTTCCAGTGCTTCACAGAACTCCATGAAGCCTATCCCATCCACCACAGTGATCGGCCTCATGTCCTTGCATATGAACGAAATCATTTTTTGCGTGCAGGCCTCCTGTCGTGCCGCAGACAACGAACTTGTGGCGGACGGCGCAAAATATGTATCCAGTCGTGGCTGTTTCGCTGAAGTTCCACATATTAGGCCATATTCACTTGGGTGCACATTTTGGAGATGTAGCCTCAAGTTGCTAGTTGTTGAATGGTTAGCTAACTCTAGCTTGACTTAGCTTACACACTAGTTTAGCTGTAGGCTCAACAAGTTTACAATCAACTGACCAAAATCCGAAACATTTCCAGACATAACTCTTTAGATTTTTGGGGGTTACAATCACTTTCTCTGCTGCGGTCAAGCTGGGTTCTGCACCTCCAACTCCAAAAAGGAGGACAAATATGCGTCCGGCTTGATGCTGCGCCGAACAGTGCATTAAAAATCCGGACGTCTGGTCACCCTAAGCATAACTGGGTCCTAAAGCTACCCGGTTACATTACATTGGAAATTAGCCAAGCATGCCTGTTTCAAATATTCACCAAAAATCTACTTTTCATCTTACAGTCAACTTTTTTTCAGATTTGTGTACTAAACATTCTCAAGTGTCTTCATATGAACTTGTGATTGAATCAGAGTATCACTTTTTGAATGAAAAATGTGTAAAGCATTATTTTAGCGTTAGCGATTAATGCAATTTGCTTTATATCAATCATTTTTGAAGATATGAAGTTGCCTTTGCACATGGGGACATGTTGTAGTGTCTTCCACGTGCATACCAAGTTTGGTGAGATATGACAATTTGTCACTGTATAGAAAAATCCATGCTGCAGACTTACCAATGGGATATTCAATTTGAAATGCAATACTGTCAAGATCCACAAGGGCCTTGGCTTCAAGCTAAGGGGTGAGTGGGGGCTTGGTCAGGCCACAATGTCATGAAATAGTGTGTGTGCGTCTCGAGAAGCTTGCGCGTGTGTCAGTGTCTGTGAGAATTGGCACGGGAGCGAAGGAGGAGAGAGGGAGACATTACATTGGAAATGGTGGTAGCAATTAGCCAAGCATGCATGTTTCAAATATTCACCAAAAATCTACTTTTCATCTTACAGTCAACTTTTTTTCAGATTTGTGTACTAAACATTCTCAAGTGTCTTCATATGAACTTGTGATTGAATCAGAGTATCACTTTTTGAATGAAAAATGTGTAAAGCATTCTTTTAGCGTTAGCGATTAATGCAATTTGCTTTATAGCAATCATTTTTGAAGATGTGAAGTTGCCTTTGCACATGGGAACATGTTGTAGTGTCTTCCACGTGCATACCAAGTTTGGTGTTGATATCTGAAATATTTGCTGAGATATGACTTCACTTCCTGTTTGAAGGCTTTTCTGCTGAATTTCAGTGGCTGTACCGGACAAACGGTTGTGAGGATCAAAATTCTGTTGAATAAATGTTGTGAGGCTTGGTCTGAAGATCATCTCTGGTGATTTTGAAGAAGATTTGACAAAAATTGTAGGAGTGGAGGCCTTTCAAAGGTTTTTGATAAAACCAGAAATTGCGGAAAATCTATACAACCGGAAATTGACGCCATAGGTTGTGTTGAATTCGTCTTGATCCAAGGAATCCAATGGTACCTCATTTTTGAAAATCGGTCAAACGGTTAAAAAGTTACAGTGTTAACAAAAGTCCAACTTTGACCTGTTGGTGGCGCTAGTGTGGTCTAGTGGGAGACATGAAACTTGGTGTGAGTGGAGAATTGACTGTCCTTAATGAGTGTGCCAAATTTCAGAAAAAGTTACCATACGGTTCTAGGGTCTGCCATTGACTTCAATGGCACAAGAATAATAATAATAATACCTACAATAACAATAGGTTTCCTCCTGACGGAGGAACCCTAATAATAATACCTACAATAACAATAGGTTTCCTCCTGACGGAGGAACCCTAAATATAGCTGCAGGCAGCAATGGCGGGTTCCTCCAAAGATTGCGAACCAGGGAAAAATGTATATTCTGCACAATTTGTCACTGTATATAAAAATCCATGCTGCAGACTTACCAATGGGATATTCAATTTGAAATAGAATAGAATAGACTTTATTTGTCATTGTGCATTGGATACACAACGAAATTTGTTTGTGCAACCACTAAAAAAAGTGCAGTTGTGCTGGGTGGAGGGTATGAGGGTTGTGTGATTGTTTAGTTCTGTGATGGCCCTGGGGATGAAACTGTTCTGCAGTCTGGAGGTGCGGGCTGTAGTGGCCCGGTAGCGCCTGCCAGAGGGTAGCAGGGTGAAGAGATGGTTTGCGGGGTGAGTCTCATCCTTCAAAATGCCACATGCTCGGCGGAGGCAGCGTGTCCTAAAGATGTCGTCCAGGGGAGGCAGTGGAAGTCCAATTATTCTCTCCGAAGACCTTATGACCTGACTGAGGGATTTCCTGTCCTTGTCTGTGCAGTTGACATACCATGCAGTGATACAGTATGTGAGGACACTTTCAATGCAACAGTGGTAAAAAGACTTAAGCAGCTCGGAAGACAGGTTGTTTCTCTTCAGTATTCTCAAGAAGTAGAGCCGCTGCTGTGCTTTCTTGACTGTGGCGGTTGTGTTACTCATCCATTTCAGGTCCTCTGAGAGCATAACCCCCAGGAACTTAAAGCAGGAGGTCCTCTCCACTTCCTCACCATTGATGATGAGGGGTTGAGGGTTTGCCTTTTGCCGTCTGAAGTCAACTATGATTTCTTTTGTCTTTTTGACATTCAGGGTCAGGTTGTTTTGCTTACACCATCCTGTCAGTCTGTCAACTTCGTCTCTGTAGGCACTTTCATTTCCGTTGGTGATTTGTCCTACCACAGTCGTGTCATCTGCAAATTTGATTACTGTATTTGAAGTATGGGTGTTGGTGCAGTCATATGTGTAGACGGAGTAGAGCAGGGGACTCAATACACAGCCTTGTGGAGCTCCGGTGCTGAGGGACAGGCTCGAGGATTGGTGAGGACCCAGTCTCACTGTCTGGGGGCGATCTGTTAGGAAATCCTTAATCCACATACACAGGCTGTAGCTGAGGCCCAGATCAAGGAGTTTGGTGATCAGCCGGTTGGGGACGATGGTATTAAAAGCTGAGCTGTAGTCTATGAAGAGGAGTCTCACATATGTCTCCTTCTTGTCCAGGTGTGTCAGCGTTGTATGGAGGGCTGTGACGATAGCATCCTCAGTGGACCTGTTTTCCCTGTAAGCATACTGATGCTGGTCGAGGGAGCGAGGGAGGGCAGCCTTAACGCGCTTCGCCACCAGCCTCTCAAAGCACTTGGCGATGATGGGAGTGAGCGCCACAGGTCTATAATCATTTAAAGTGCTGATGTTGCTTTGCTTGGGCACAGGAATAATAGTTGCTGTTTTAAAACAGGTTGGTACGACCGCTTTGGCTAAAGACATATTAAAAATGTCCGTAAAGACATCTGCGAGCTGGTATGCGCATTCTTTGAGCACTCTTCCTGGAATGGCATCTGGTCCCTCTGCCTTCCTTGTGTTCACAGACCTGAGGATGTGTCTTACCTCCTCTGCTGTTATCATGGCTGTGTGGTCTGTGCCAGCAGGTGGGGGAGCAGCTCCATTATCTAGCCCAGATGTCTCGAAGCGGGCATAGAAGTGGTTGAGCTCCTCTGCTAAGGAGGCATTGGTGTTTGTGGGTGGGTTGCGGCTTCCCCTGTAGTTGGTGATCTGTTGTATGCCTTGCCACACTTGTGTTGGGTCTCTGTTGGTGAAGTGGCCCTCAATCTTCTCCCTGTACATGGCTTTGGCCTGCTTGATGCCTTTTTTCAAGTTGTGCCTGGCTATGCTGTACTGTGCTCTGTCACCTGATTTGAAAGCTGTGTTGCGCTCCCTCAGAAGGGCCTGGACCTCCCCAGTCATCCAGGGTTTCCTGTTAGGGGGAATCCTGATGCGGGTGTTGGTGGTGATATTTTCAACGCAGGTCCTGATGTAACAGAGGACAGCAAAGGCATACTCATTCACATCCTGATTAAAAAACAAGGTCCAGTTTGTTCGTTCAAAGCAGTCCTGGAGCTGTAGAGATGCATCTTCAGGCCACTTCCTAACAGTTTTGATGGTAGCTTCTTGTTTTTTAATGATGGGGCGATATGCTGGAATCAGGGATAGTGACAGGTGATCAGACTGGCCCAGGTGTGCGAGGGGTGAGGCCCTGTATCCCTTTTTAATATTAGAATACACACAGTCCAGAATATTTTTTCCTCGAGTTGCACACTTTACGTGTTGATCAAAGCTGGGCAGCACCGTCTTGAGGTTGACATGGTTAAAGTCACCAGCCACGATAAAAACGCCCTCTGGATAAGTGGTCTGCTGTTTGTTTATAGCTGCTAGTAGATAGCCAAGTGCTGCATTAGCGTTGGCATCTGGTGGGATGTATACTGCTGTTACCACGGTAACGGAGAATTCGCGTGGTAAATAAAATGGTCTACATTTGACTGCTAGCATCTCTAGATCGGGTGAACAGTGCTTATCGATGACAGTGGAGTTTGTACACCAGTCCTTTTTTACATATGCACATAGTCCTCCTCCACGGCTCTTACCAGAAGCCTCTGTTCTATCGCTGCGATGAAGTGAGCGACCTGACAGCTCCACCGCTGTGTCTGGGATCCCCGAGTGTAGCCAGCTTTCCGTGATGACAATGACGGAGCTGTCTCGTATGGTTGACCGGGTCGATATATCCAAATTAAGCTCGTCCATCTTGTTTCCTAAAGACCTTACATTCGCGACGTAAAGACTGGGCAGTGGTGGTCTGTTTGGAGCCCTCTTTAGCCTAGTCAAGTCACCGGACCTGCAACCCCGCTTCTGTTTACGTTCCCTCCTCCGTCTTCGGGGTATGCCGCTCGGTGTCGCTATCCATGGAGACGCCGGTGTTCTGGCTATTCCCAGAGGAATCCCATGCGAGTGTTGAAAGGCACTCGTTATCGGAATTTGGCATGTTCTACCGAAGTACAATAAATCCTCTCTATTGTAGAAAATATTTGACGATTGATTTGGTTTGATTTGAATGATTTCACTGCATTGTTTTAGGGAGCACTGAGCCGCTGCGACTATGCGCGCCGCCATGGCAACGGAAATGCAATACTGTCAAGATCCACAAGGGCCTTGGCTTCAAGCTAAGGGCTGAGTGGGGGCTTGGTCAGGCCACAATGTCATGAAATAGTGTGTGTGCGTCTCGAGAAGCTTGCACGTGTGTCAGTGTCTGTGAGAATTGGCACGGGAGCGAAGGAGGAGAGAGGGAGACATTACATTGGAAATGGTGGTAGCAATTAGCCAAGCATGCATGTTTCAAATATTCACCAAAAATCTACTTTTCATCTTACAGTCAACTTTTTTTCAGATTTGTGTACTAAACATTCTCAAGTGTCTTCATATGAACTTGTGATTGAATCAGAGTATCACTTTTTGAATGAAAAATGTGTAAAGCATTCTTTTAGCATTAGCGATTAATGCAATTTGCTTTATAGCAATCATTTTTGAAGATATGAAGTTGCCTTTGCACATGGGGACATGTTGTAGTGTATTCCACGTGCATACCAAGTTTGGTGTTGATATCTGAAAGATTTGCTGAGATATGACTTCACTTCCTGTTTGATGGCTTTTCTGCTGAAATTCAGTGGCTGTACCGGACAAACGGTTGTGAGGATCAAAATTCTGTTGGATAAATGTTGTGAGGCTTGGTCTGAAGATCATCTCTGGTGATTTTGAAGAAGATTTGACAAAAATTGTAGGAGTGGAGGCCTTTCAAAGGTTTTTGATAAAACCGGAAATTGCGGAAAATCTATAAACCGGAGAGACATGAAACTTGGTGTGAGTAAAGAAGGGACTGTCCTTAATGAGTGTGCCAAATTTCAGCAAAAGTTACCATACGGTTCTAGGGCCTGCCATTGACTCCAATGGTACAAGAATAATAATAATAATAATAATAATAATACCTACAATAACAATAGGTTTCCTCCTGACGGAGGAACCCTAATAATACCTACAATAACAATAGATTTCCTCCTGACGGAGGAACCCTAATAATAATAATACCTACAATAACAATAGGTTTCCTCCTGACGGAGGAACCCTAATAATACCTACAATAACAATAGGTTTCCTCCTGACGGAGGAACCCTAATAATACCTACAATAACAATAGGTTTCCTCCTGACGGAGGAACCCTAAATATAGCTGCAGGCAGCAATGGCGGGTTCCTCCTCAACATTCCAATCATTACAAAATTGACATGACACTGACATGTATTTCATACATGTACACAACATTGGACAGATAATTGGATCAATGGCTGATTTGAAGTCATTTTTTTAAATTATTCACAAATTGTCACTGTCGAGAAATATCCATGCTGGTGACATTATGGGTTCTTGAGACTTTTTTGTTTCCCATGAGCAATAAGTCATGGGTACCAAGTTTTAGACATTTTGGACTGACAGGGTTAAAATGCCACCCTTTTGAAAGTGACAACTTTGAAGCGTGTTCTGTCAGGCCACCTGTGCTCTGGTCAGGCCCTTAATGCAGAGATCCATTCTTTAAAAGCTTTGATTACAACAATAACTGTATGAAAGTGAGGATACACTTCACTAAAGGACGTTTGAAGGTTATGTACTACTACTGCTTGCTCTGCCCACACACTTTCCCCATCCATGCTGTTTCCCTCTTTCCCAGTGCAGGTCACGCCAAGGGATAAATGCGGCGGCCGCATGAGGATTAGAAGTAGCCCAAAAAACATAGTCCCACACAATAACACTGTTTTCAAAATTTCCCAAAACTGGTTAAAAATCCATGGTTATAGGAACTCTCCCTGAATTGACATCTCTCTAGTCTCAGTCATACACAACTGACAAGAGGCATGCAGTGAACTGGACCAAGGTACAGCTAATGTCCAGCTGTTTGCAAGTGTACCTTGTGATGGTACAGCAGCTTGACAATACTTTATCATGGTCAGACTCTCTCATCCCATTTAACTACACAACATGCACAATCAGGGTGACCAACAGTATTATTAACATGAAAGCTTGTCTCGGGGGGTCATGCATCTCACTACAAGCTTTTGATTAAACGTGAGGACCCTGTTAGCAAGTTATTTCTATTCATGTTTTGTTTGTGATTGAATGGTAATGTCAGCTAGCTAAAAACAATGTTAGTTAGCTTGGCTAAAATGGTTTTTATAGCAACAGATAGCAACAAATCAGATCAATGGAACTTTATTCAGAAAGGGGGGGTGGATGGAACATATACAGTAAAGGTGAAATGGTAGGCATTGTTCTGCCCTGAAGCTGCATGCGCATCCTCATTGTTTGTAACCACCAACCCATCTAAATGTAAAGATAATATCAAAGCTAGCAATTTTGCCAAATTTGACTGCAACTTTTTAGCATTGTGGGGCAAACACACTCACTGCAAAGTGTACTAAAACGTGTCACTACAGAGCTGCCAACTTTTCAAAAAACCTTGGAGTGAGAAAATGTTGCCGCGCACGCAGCTACAAACGTTGGGTGGCTCAGATATCAGGGAATTGGAATTAATTTGGCGTTGTACCCATGTTGTGCTCTGCATTCTGTTGGTTTTTGGGGCCCAAAGTCTGCCTAATGTGGGGCCTACTGGAGATGGACAACATTGGTTACATTCTGTGAAGCAAAGGCATAGCTGAAGGTCCACCCCCAGGACATTTTGGTTTAAGTAGATGTTTTTTCCTGCATTCTAGTGGATTTTTGGGTGGTATGCTAAAGATGTGCAATACCTGAACTTATTCTGATTCATGTTCATCTGATCATGACTTGTAGGGCCTTTTAGACTTGAGCTGAACATTCAACCAGAAAACTATTCTTGTGCCTCAATGACTGTCTATGTACCACAATATAGCCTAATTAATAGACCTGTGTTTAAGATTTTACCAAGGTAGGTTGATTGACATTTTGATTACAATGGTATTCAACTAACTCTTAACTGGAACCTAACCTATATAGTTAATAATTGTATTTAATGATTTATGAGCACTTAATTTAAGAGCACTTAACAATTTATGAACAGCAAAAAATGACACAAGAGTAGTTAGGGAGAAATATTTTTCACTATTCAAAGCCTCCCACCACACGTTCCATCAAACAAAAAAGTGCAACAAATAAAGTGCTTAAACAGTAGCCTTTTTAAGCAATAAAATAGATCAACACATGACAAAAATAACTAAAAATGAGGTATCAGGTGCAGATCAGAACCTGGTTAGTCATTTTCTAAGATCTGTGGGCAAGGTTGGAGGCCTTGATGACCTCTGAGGGGGGCTCCCATCTGAAACAGGGCTCCAGGTCGGCCATCTTTATGGCCATTATTGAAGACAGGGTGCCATCCAATGCCAGGCTATTTCTGGTCTTAGTTTTGTTCAGTCCCACTGAACACTGAAAACACCCTCTCAGCATCTGCATTCGAATGGGGCAACACCAGGACCAGCTTGGCGACGGCAACAAGCCTCTCAAATTCTTTGGTTCCTGCCACCTATTGAGAATGAACAAAGAACAAAATGGAAAAACATACCATATTTTGTTTTGATTAATACTGTAAGTACACTGTAACAAAGTTCAGATACAACATGCATAGTTTGCATCATGTATGACACGATATAGGCATGCATCAATAATAGCAACAGATGTAGCCAAGCCACACCTGCCAAAAAGAAAGCCAAAAAAAAGTATACCTTATGTTTCCGTGTTGCCATTCCAGCCCAGAAGCTTTCCATCTCAGTTTCGTCCTGAAGGGAGGTGGTTGGCATGGTCTGATAATTCAGAAACTCCTCACCCAGGTGGTCATGCTCCTCTGGCCCATGGTATGGGAGGAGATGGGGAAACCTATTTATGAAAGTAGAGTTACAGGTTGTTAAGTTATAGGTATATTGTCATCGACCAGCAGCAGTTCATACACATGTCCGAGGAAAAGCCATATAAGAATAACTCAGGTGCAGTTTAGGAGTGAACATACCTCATCATTCCTGTCTTTATGTTAAATTCTTTGGAATACATCTTACCTGTTCAAAGTGTTGTTTGGAAAAGTCTTCAGAGTGAGTCCTTTTCTTTGGCCTCTTAATAAAAAGATAAATGCTATGTGAGCAGCCTAAATAAACAATGCTATGATGATTTGAGCATGCAGTATACCACGAGGTTAACAAGGTGCTCTCCTGCTGCTTGTAATGACAGCTGAGTTTACATTCACCACACAAAATCAAGTTCACACACACAAACACAAACGAATAATTTCTTTCAAGATTTAAAGTTTAAGAGAGTGAGTACTTAATTGAACCACATGTCATTAACATATCTAGTCTCTGCTCAGATTGGAGATGAAGATTTTCTTCAGCGATAGATTCTCTTCGCGAGTTTCTCCCGCAGTTGTCTCTCTTTGTAACTCTTCTGCTGTCGCTATTACTTCGGGACTTTTTTTTAGCGTGAGATATTGGATGTGTGGCGTGAGTGCGTGTGAAAACATGCAAAAGCGTGTGTCACACGGCGAAACCGTGAGAGTTGGTAGCTCTGGTTACTCTCTTTAGCTTTTCACTCCCCGACCCCCGTTGCTAGGTTACCTTCCCCAAAACAGTAGGCAAAACTATATTGCGTGCCTAACGGCACTTTTCTACCGTTACATATGTTTGAAGCACAACAACTACGACAATCCAAATCCTTATTTAAACACTTCCACAATGTACAGTACCTAACGGCACTTTTCTACCGTTACAATTACTTAAAAACATTACTTCTTGTGGAAACCACTTGTAATGAACCGAAGTTTGTTCGAATTATTTACTTTGATGAATATGCTAATCGCTAACGCAGTCTCTATGGAATTTCACATATAAATTAGCATTAAGCTAACGAAGTTTCTATCACAATTAAACATGCAATGCTAAGTGATTGTTTTTAGAAACGAATGTTACGAGATGAGATTACTAAAATGTATTCTGTATGTCTGCTCAGTTTTACAGTGCTTCCTAAGTAAAGGTTTGAAAAGAAAGCTTCAGACTTTCTCTTGGAGAAACAGTTATCTATCTGCCAAGCCAATGTAGCAGGTTGTCATGTTAACCCATTATTAAACTGAGCATATCGATTGTTACTGCATTTTTAAACTTATAATTTAGAGTGTTTAACAGAACAGCCGTTGTTTGACACTGTCCGGTAACTGACATAGCTATCTGCCGCCACCTGCCCCCGCAACGAAACGTGTCCGATAAAAGTGCATCTTCGTCGGACTGGCAAAAGGACCGTCAGTTAGCATACACGTAAATATTAGCCAGCTAGCTTAGCATAACTGTCATGCAGATCCAATGGCATCTAATGCTACCTAGCCTGGTATGCTAATTGTCTGTATACATCGCTAACTCCACCAAATACTCATGTCGCTAGCTTTAATCTGAGAATGGAATGTTAGTAGTACATTTAATATCAGTAAATTGTTTAATTACCGCTGATACTTACATTTACGGTCTGTAGCCTCGTGAGCTATTGCTAGCCACCGTAGCCATCTCGTCCGCCATTGTTTTAGAAATGAATTGAAAAGCTGTTGAAAGAGCTCCTACTCTTTCGCGACGTAGCCAAGATGGCGCCCGTTTAGGGCAAATAGTGTCCACATTTTTACACTGCAATATAAATGCTTTATATCAATCATTTTTGAAGATATGAAGTTGCATTTGCACATGGGAACATGTTGTAGTGTCTTCCACGTGCATACCAAGTTTGGTGTTGATATCTGAAAGATTTGCTGAGATATGACTTCACTTCCTGTTTGAAAGCTTTTCTGCTGCATTTGAGTGGCTGTATCGGACAAACGGTTGTGAGGATCAAAATTCTGTTGGAGAACTTTTGTGAGGCTTGGTCTGAAGATCATCTCTGGTGATTTTGAAGAAGATTTGACAAAAATTGTAGGAGTTGATGCCTTTCAAAGGTTTTTGATAAAACCGGAAATTGCGGAAAATCTATATAACCGGACATTGACGCCATAGGGTGTGTTGAATTCGTCTTGATCCAGGGAATCCAATGGTACCTCATTTTTGAAAATTGGTCAAACGGTTCAAAAGTTACAGTGTTAACAAAAGTCCAACTTTGACCCGTTGGTGGCGCTAGTATGGTCTAGTGGGAGACATGAAACTTGGTGTGAGTGAAGAAGGGACTGTCCTTAATGAGTGTGCCAAATTTCAGAAAAAGTTACCATACGGTTCTAGGGGCTGCCATTGACTTCAATGGCACAAGAATAATAATAATACCTACAATAACAATAGGTTTCCTCCTGACGGAGGAACCCTAATAATACCTACAATAACAATAGGTTTCCTCCTGACGGAGGAACCCTAATAATAATACCTACAATAACAATAGGTTTCCTCCTGACGGAGGAATCCTAATAAGAAAGCCTACAATAACAATAGGTTTCCTCCTGACGGAGGTGGGAGCAATTACTGTGAGCCTAATGAGCAAACATGCTCACACATATAAGTATGAGAAACAGAGAGGAAGCAGACAACGGGGCCCCGAACGAAGAGACACAGAGGGTCATGACAGAAAAAGAGCTAACCTGGAACTCACCTGAGTTAGACAGGTGTCTTACTTTCTTACCTCTCCTGTTGACGAGGGTGAAAACCTTTCAAAAGGTTTTTGATGAAGACAAGATAATTTGATCATGAATCAAGTTATTCTATAATATGGTTGGGCATCTTAGGTGGTTATTGAAAGGTATTTTGATATTGATTTGAGACTATGATAATCCACTTACTTAAACAACCTTCCCAGAAGTCTGACATTTTCGTTGTTCTTCAATATCCAATTAAATTTTTCATAGCTGATTTTTTTAATTTTTATTCAATTTACTTTGTAGATTATTTCAGTGTATGTGTGTGTGTTTAATTAAGTTGTCTAAGGTAACTTGTTGATGTTGAATCAGGTGGTGTTTTGGTATCCAAATGAGCTAATGATGATGAAATATCTTTAAGTGATTATAGTTTGCTTCAAATGTAACAAATTAGTTCTGTATTTAGAATTTCTTCAATCTTTTTTTTGTCTATGTAATGCATTTTCTTCCACGTATATTGAATACATTCTTTAAAAACAAACTGACTGTAGTTTTTCTCTCAGCGCTACTTCTCACTGTCAACAGCACATCCAGCTTCATCATGTAGCATGTCACTGTGACTAAAGTAAACTTGCATTGATCCAATTTCCTTGACACAAATGACTTCCATGGGTTGACTCACATAAAGAGAGCCTGGGTTCTCACATCATCACAACCTATTACAGTTTTTCTCAGTTGTTAACACACAAAAAGCGAAAATTCGGCACAATTTGCACAACCTTCACTTCATGGACCAATCGCTCGACCCAATTTGGCACTACCTCACACTCCCTTATTTGCATTAGACGCTGACTTTCCTTCTTTACACTCTGATATCAATTACACATCACCTTGTTGTCAAAAAACTACACACAATGTTCAATTGTTGCACACACTTCTCAAGTAAAATCTCAAAGCATCAACCTACAACACACAAATATTCAAATCTCTAAACATTCAGGTCTGTTGCCTGTGATGTGGATGAGGCCCTCTGGCCAAACAGGTACCGGAGGCGTGATGACTAATTAATTTTTGTGAAATTTTGCGATTGGGTCCTTACTGTGAGAAAGCCTAACAGTACGATCCGACCATGATGGACCCAGCAGACCCGAACCTGGTGAAAGACAGACCAGTACAATTGGACCCATATTGTACGGCTTTTGATTTTGATACTAATGAGGCCATACATCTGCTCCCGTGGGAGATTTTTTGGGATGGTGATTCGGCGAGTTGGGAGGATGGGATCACCGATGACGAGTTCTCAGAGGATGAGTGGTCTGAGTACGAAGTCGTTGAGCCCAAATGCGGACTCAGCCTAGACGCTCTGTTTAAGGGGTAGTCGGTTGGCTATCCGGCGAACCCGGTTCAGAACACCACCTCTGGTCTCATCCCCTCCGGTTCCAGCACCCCCATATGCAGGGACGTGCGGTCCTATGAGGCAGGTTTTATAAAATAAAATAAATATTGATATTTCTCTACTAATCTGTGGTATAGGTGTAATTTCTGCATGATTCCAATCATTTTGAGCATTTTTATAATCAAAATCGCTGAATTTGCTGAATTTGCGCATGTCCTATTCAAATAGACGGGAGAAAACAAGGGACGTGCGGTCAGGTTAGGCACCATGTATTGTCTATGGGAGCTAGTGAGGCAGTGCCTCACCTAGGATTGCGCAATCGCTCCAAACTGGGTTTTGCGCATGCGTGCGCATGCGTAGAACCTTTGAGCTGAGCTCAAAACGCATTGAAAAATCATGTAGGTGAGGCACACAGTACCTCTGCCTCAATGAAGGGGGCGTGCGAGAGCGCACCTGTCGGGGTTATGCTCGGAAACGTTGCTCTTCTTCTACACTTCTACTTGACGGCGAAAATTGAAGATTTTATTGCTGAGCTGAAGCAGTTCTCAAAACTGGACTTTCAGTCCAAACGTGAAATGATTATTAATGGGAGACCAATGCCGGAGTTAAAAGGTATGCTTCAAGCGACGGGACAGAAGATAACTCGATCGACTTCTCACATTCAAAGCCAAATTGCTTTGAACATGTTTGGAACCTCAAGAATATATTTGGTTTTGAACTTACAGCGGCAGCTCTGTTGATTTCCCATTATTTCTCTTGGGATTGTTTTATGTCTATGTGAAGCCATTTAACATCACTCAAGTGGTTGTGATCACTTGGAACCCAAGACTGCTTTTTATTGGTGAGCTGATTTTGAGAAATTAAACTTAAATTGTAGGTAAGTTGTGTTTCCTGGTTGCAATGGTTATCCTGTTGCTACGTTAGCTAATTAGCTAGCTAAGGACACTTAATAACCTTACGAGTTAATCGGAAGAGTTACTTTTGCATGAAATGATAGCTGGTTATCTAGCTGATGTTATAGTCTCTCGATTTAACTCTTAAAATTATAATGGGAAAAGGTAGAAACCCTCAGGGTGCTTGTGCAACTTCGTAAGAAAGAGTTCATATTCAGGAGTTCATATTCAGTGCATAATATTTACACATGAGTTCATCACAAGCTAGCAGCTGCCTACTGTATGCACCTTAATATGAAAAACAACCAGTAGTCAATGTGAAAGCTGCCAATTGAATGGTGATCTTAGATACTCTATCGTAAAGGCGCCTATTAACGCCCCAGCTATTAAAAACATTTATAGATCGAAAAATCTTTAATCAATCAATCTTACATATTTCAGTAGCGGTGGGTGTCTAGATTAGGACTGGTAACTTGTTTGGATTTCAACTGAAACGTGTTTTCAGTTTTTTTTTCCGTTGTGTAGACAGACACGCACAATTAGCTGATACAGGAGGTGGAACCCATTAACAGCCTTCATGTCTATGGAAAGCTCTATGACCCTCACAAATTCTTGTTGCGAAATCGAATTCGTTCAGTTCGTTCCATGAGGGTTTGTACGCACAGAAATAAATCGCTGTCTATTACACTAAATAACGCTGTACTGCAATTTTTTGCACACATACAAGTTAAATACCCCCTTTGGGTAGGAGCGTATGGTGTTTTAAAATCCGTTATCCTGGTTGATATAGAAATCAATATTAAGTAACATGTACCTGTGTGAGGCTGTTAATAGGTTTCGGGCGTTAATAGGCGCCGTTACTAAATTGGGTTTATGTATTTGTAAATTTGACTCTGAAAAAGTCAGTGCCTCACCAGCCACGAACCTCACCGCACGTCACAGCCCATATGATATCGAGGAGGAGGATATCAGAGAGTGGATCGATGGGGATTTTATCTTGGGGGATCGGTTCTTTGAGAAGTCAGCCTGTGAAGATGACTGGGAAGACTATGACTTCGAGGATGAGGATGAGGAGGAAGAAATGAACACAACTCCCGCTCCTGCTCAGATGACAGCCACTGCCTCCGCTGTTCCTGCAGCAGCCGCTGTCGCCAGTGTTGCTCCAGCACCTCATACGTCTCACCCTCCAGCACCTCCTGCACGACCCACACCAGTACCAGTGCCAGCACCTCGCCGGACTCCAGGTCCAGCACCCCGGCCCACACCAGTGCCAGCACCTCGCCGAACTCCAGTTCCAGCACCCCGGCCCACACCAGTGCCAGCACCTCGCCGAACTCCAGGTCCAGCACCCCGGCCTACCCCTGTGCCACTGCCTGCACCTCACCGTGCCCTTGCTGCTGCACCCCCCACACCAGTGCCAGTGCCAGCACCTCGCCGGACTCCAGTTCCAGCACCCCAGCTTACCCCTGTGCCAGTGCCAGCACCTCGCCGGACTCCGATTCCAGCACCCCGGCTTACCCCTGTGCCAGCGCCTGCACCCCGCCATGCTCTTGCTGCTGCTCCTCCCGCAGCTTCTGCTCCTGCCGCAACAGCTGTTCCAGCCACTCCTGTCGCTGCAGCAGCTGTCCCCACTCCTGCTCCGCCAATGACAGCCGCTCCCGTTCCTTTTGATATCTGGTCCCTTCCGGTTCCCAGCCTCCCGCCTCCCATGGTTCCTGTGTCACCCTCTCCTGCTCCTGCCCAGGCAGCTACAGCTCCATACAGCCCGGCGGTCGCCAGCCCGGAGAACGCAGCCTCCGCTACCAACTCAGACCCCGCAGCAACTGCTCCTGATGCTGGTCCAGCAGCATCCACCGCTGACCCTGCAGACCCAGCCGCCGCCGACCCTGCAGACCCAGCCGCTGTTGACCCTGCAGACCCAGCCGTCGCTGACCCAGGTGCTCCAGTGCCCGCAGTCCCAGTTGCTGATGCCACCAGTGCTGGTGCCGCCGCTCCTGCGGTGACCAAGGCATCGCTCCCTGACGTCTCCCGGGTCCCTGTCGAGGAGGAGTGTCGTGATCTCCTCGCTCTCAACAAGGCTCCCAGTCGCCTGCCTCATTCTGGACGTCCACCCGGCCGGCCGCCAGGGACTCTGCCTATGTTCGGCCACCCACCCAGCCGGCCACCTTAGGGGGAGGGTACTGTTAGGATCCTGCTCTGTCCGTTTTGGATTTGTCTATTTTGTCACATGCTTCTTGTGTGTGTGTGTTTTATGCCATGTGTTTCCCTGTGTTTGTTTATTATTTCCATGTGCTTCTTTGTTCTGAACTTCGCAAGGACTTTAACCGCAAGCACCCCATTCCACCGAAGATGCCTGGAGGCGTCCGTTAGGGGGGGAGGTACTGTTAAGATCCCTGCGATCTAAGAGACATTGTGATCGCTGCATGTGTTTTGTTTTGCCAGTATTTCCCCCCGTTTGTTTTATTTGCCATGTGGTTGTTTTGTTTCTGTGATCAGGCCATGTGCGTTCTGTTATTGTCCAGAGACTTTGCCCTCTGCTTATTCCCGGCCTTGTGTTTCTTAATTGTTTTCACCTGTATATATCATCTGTTCCCCATCTTACCTTTGATTGTTGCCTGATTTGTTTCTCCTGTGCCTTGTTAATTCCCCTTGTTGGTTTCACCTGTGTATTTTCTCTGTTCCCCCTTCTATATATTGACCTGTGCTTCTTTAGTTCGCTGTCGGATCGTAATTCGTTGTCTGTGAGAATCTATGCCCAAATCCTGCATTTTTCTGAGTAGCTTCCTGGTATCGTATAGTTTCTTATTTGTGATTGAATCCTGCATTTTTCCGAGTAGCTTCCTGCTATCGTATATGTTTTTGTGATTTTTGCCTTCCACAAGTGTTTTAATAATTCCACAAGTGTTTTTTGCGTGTTCTGCCTTGAAGGAAATAAATCTACAACTGTTTTTTGCAACCTGGTCTGCGATTGGGTCCTTACTGTGAGAAAGCCTAACACATTTTGCAAAAGGAGAAATCTCCAGAGTCATTGTCATTCATATGGTGTGTTCCATTTCGATGATTGTGTTTTCAATGTTGCACTTCAGTGTGCTGTAAATGATTGGTAGTGTACAGCAAATGCTTAGTTGTGTCTACTCAATAAATGGTATGTGTTTGTCATTTGAAAATATGGCTGTGTGTACCAAATAAAAACACAAGTTCCATTTTGTGAACAGTTTTTCTCGATTAATTACACACAAAAACTGGAACTTGACACAATGACCACAACCTGTAACTCATGTGCCAACTCCCTATACCAATTCTGCTAAACTATAAGCACAATTATCTGCTTTAGACATATATTTAAATTGTTAGCCACACTCTCTTCAAAACACCACACACAATGATCTGCTTTACAGTTTTTTACGATTGGATAAACACTAAAATCAAAAGTATTACACAATTATCAAAACCTTTACTTAAGGAGCAAAACAACGGCTCAGATTTGCACCACTATAAGCACATGTCAACATCACATTTTTCGCGAAACAATACACACAAGTGATTTGCAAAACACTAAACACACTTGAATGCTTTAGACACAGAAGTATATCAAGAGGTCACTTCCTTGCAATTCCAAAACACTGACTGTCAAATTATCACACCTATGAGCCTGTCAAAAAAACACAGCCATCAAGTGCGCAAACACATGATTGCTTACAGTTTTTCTCGATTGCTTTGGCACATTTTTCCATTCACTGTTTACTTTTTTCAAAACAGCTCACACACAGCCCTTAACATAAGATGAAATGACCAAAACACTATATGATGTTTGCAGAATGACACCACCTTCTCAAAACGTATCACACACCCATCAAAACCAAACATTTCCATCAAAACCTAAAATTTGTGCTCAATCGAAAATGTATGTTTTCTCATTTATTTAACAATGGATAACAAAATTCAAACTACAGCTATCAATATCAACCTCTGAAACCATCACTTCAACTTTTGTGCAACACCCTCACAGTATTGACTATTTTACCACTGACAACATACTACAATTTGGGTTTTGTACTGAGCACTCTTACGTAGGGAATATACTGTCAGAAAGTAGTTGAAATCTGAAAATTTGTATACAGTAAAATATTGTAGTTCTGTTTTTGTATTGCTAAATACTATAAAAGATATTCTAAACAAGGACCTGTCAACACCATTGATTTACATGTGTTCTACTATGTACAAAATGGCAAAGATTCTGACACAAAAATATTTATTGCAGTCATTTTTCTACATTACATGTATATACTGTAAGTCAAAATGACAGTAAAAAGGTCAAATCTGTTCTGCAGTGAACAATGTCCCCCTGCCACCAGTGTGGGCCAGTGTGTTGATTCTGTAAAAATAGTGCAATAGGCTGTAAATACTGTAAATATACAGTAATCAGAATTCTACCGTATATGTTGTAAATTACTTTAGTGAAACTACAGTACTACATTGTATTGTGGCAACACACTTTACAAAAGTATAATAATGGTTGTTGCCAAGAGTGCAAATACAGTGAAACACAGTACAGTAAATTGACTGTAAAGGCCAGCAAAGTGTCATTGTCATTGCCGAACGTACAAACAATTGATGCCACAGTATGACGGCTCAGGTTTGGCTGAACCCTTTGGCCAGCCTCTCTCATGGAGAGGTCATGATTGACTACGTGATCAATGACTGTTGCCCTCATTTCATTAGAGCATCTTACACTAATGCCACTTACCCTGACAGGGGCCCCTCTACCTCTACCACGGCCTCTTCCTTGTCCTCGTCCTAGTCCTTGCTGAGGTTGTTGGTGGCGGCCTCCTCGATCCATGCTTGGTATCAACTTCAATCTAATGACCTATTTTAGATGTTGAGATCTACTTGATTTGTTGTGCACAGAGAGTTCACACAGATGCTGACGATATTTAGAATATAGAGAGCAGTTTCAGTAGGTTGCTACTAAGTGTCTGCAATGTGTTGACATGGTTATTCAATCAGGTTTTGTGTCTTTCTCTGAGAAGTGTGCTAACTGTTTTGAAAAGTGTGTTAAAACTCAAAGAAATTTGTGTGAAAGCAATGAGAAATTGTTTACCCATTCGCCAGAGAAGACTCTTGCTGTGCAAAGAAGATGTGAGCATTAGATTAAGTTGACCCATGATTCGCTAAATGTGTGTAAGCAATCGCGAAAAACTGTAATTGTAGTCACACCAAACAGGTATAAGCACTATAGAAATGCAACAGGTGAGTTCATCACTCTTCAACCAAAATGGAAGGAGTCAGAAGAAGAAGAGTGAGGGTGAGAGGGGGAATCCACAGAGGAGGAGAAGGAGGAAGAGGAAGAGGCGGAGGCCATTCCAGAGGCTGAGGTCGAGGTGGAGGTAGAGGAAGAGGAAGACCTGAAGCAGGAGGAAAACGTGCTCAAAGAAGAAGAAGACCAAATTTATCAAATAAATTTGAAAGGAGGACGGGGGCCTATATTCACGCAAGAACAAGAGAGAGAGATCATAAACATGGTTTTGGCCAATAATGCTGTCAGGCTCAGAGAAATTCAAGCCAACATTATCGGTGACCATGCCATTTTCAATAATGTCCATCAGGTCTCTCAGTCAACACTGGCACACATCCTAAAAAGACATCAGGTTAAAATTAAACAACTTTATTTGTACTGTATTTTCATTTGTACTGGATACATAATTTTACGTTTGTCTGATATTTGCTGAGCTTACAGTGTTATGCACACTACTGTAGTAGCATGAAAACTGGGACATGTTTTGTTGTGATTCTCCATGTTGACATGTTGACTGATTTGGGTATATGGAGAGAACTAAATAATATTTTCATCAGTCTGCAGCATTGGTCTTGTGTAGTGTTTGGTGAATTTATTGTATATTTGCACGTTCTCTGTGTCCTTCACTTACACTACTCTAATCACTGAGACGTAGAATTGCTAAAAGTGTTTTAGGTTAATAACAGCAGTGTGTAAGTGATACAAACAGAATTCAGTCATATGCAACGTGTGTGTTTCATATGGTAACAAAATATGGTTTTGTTAAATTAGTATATAGTTTTTATTATAGTAAAGTGTTTCATTTTGCAATGGATCTGAGGTGTTTTGCTCATTGGGTGTGTGGTTGTGCTAATTGTGTGAGGTGTATTGAAAAACAAAACAAAGCAGTCAAAATCGTGTTTAAGCAATCAAAGAAAACTGTAAACACAGATTTCAATTGTTAACCACACTTTCTTCAAAACACTAAACACCAGCCTCTCTACTTTGCACACTTCATCAATGCCAAAACCTCCTTGTTTTTAGACAGAACACACTGCTATTTAAATGGCAAAACTTCCATTTCCAAGGCTGTTGTGCAATTTGAAATCAAAGCTTTAGCAATATGATGGCCACAGGTTAGCTCCTGGTTTGGAGAACAATTGATGGCAACATTGAAGTGAGAGGTGATCAGAAAGGCACAGGAGTGAGAGTAAGAGGAGGAGGAGGAGGAGGAGGAAGAGGATGAAGAGAAAGAGCAAGAAGGAGAGCCATTATCTCTGATGAGATTCGGGCCACTGTGGTCAACCATGTGGTCAACCATGGTTTGACCATGCAGGAGGCTGGCCAGAGGGTTCAACCAAACATAAGCCGCTTCTCAGTTGCATCCATTCTCCGGACATTCAGAAGAGGGAATAGGTAAGAAACACTGCTATGACAGGAATGCACTAGTTTGAATGCCTTACATGTATCAGGAGCATAGTATTGTTGTATTCAGAGTATTTTCCATTGTACTGTGTTTGTAAAATTACGTAAACAAATACAAAGTGTAACCATTAATGACCAAGACATATTCCTAAACATCAATACAGTGAGCCTAGCCACAGTGGACTGTGTTCTAAGGCGGAACACCTTGAGAATGAAGCAGGTGTACAGGGTGCCTTTTGTCAAAAACTCAGACAGAGTCAAACATTTATGCTATGACTATATGCAAGTAAGTCATATACATTTCCACCACTGATTGAGTCCTATCAGCACTGACACATTACTGTACTGTATTGTAATCCAATCCAATCTTATTTTCAAGTGTTTCACAACACTGTGTAGGTCTATTTCTGATACAACATTGTCAATATTGTCCTGAGCTAGAACAGGATGCATTAATTTTTTGTCCTTTTTTATTTTACATTTTTCTTTCTTTTTTTGTTGACTGTACTGGCCTATATCCTATTGTTTGTTCTGTGCAAATTTACACATTCAGTTGTGTTTGCTGTGATGTATAGGCTACAGCACTTTTGTTACTGTATATTTGTGTGTTGTTTTATATTTGAGTAAAAACATTATACAGTTATATTTTACTACAGGAGTAAGCGTATAGTAACACTGAACATGAAAAGGCATAATGCTCCTGATAAGGCCTTCATACTGGTGTTTTCCCATTTCATAGTAGTGTGTTCCATTGAGCACATCAGTGTTCAGTCGATGCTTAGAATGTCTACTCATATAATGGCCTTTTGAGGTGACATAACACTGTTTTGAAAGCAAGGTAGCATTTTGCAGGAGATATAAAGGGTTTTGCATTTTGTGTGAGTGGTTTAGGGATTTGTGTTTAGAGTTTTGAGAAAACAAGGCATGCTTTCAAAAAATGTGTGTAAGCAATCAAGAAAAACTGTAAGAAATTTGATGGCAAAGAGTCATCTTGCAAAGGGAGTGTCAGATTTAGCATTTTGTGTGTGAGGTTTTCAGTTTTGTGTGTGCAGTTTTGAGAAAGCTGTTATTGTTTTGAGAAACAGTTTTTCACAGTTGTTAACACACAAAAAGCGAAAATTCGGCACAATTTGCATAACCTTCACTTCATGTACCAATCGCTCGACCCAATTTGGCACTACTTCACACTCCCTTATCTGCATTAGACTCTGATTTTCCTTGTTTACACTCTGATGTCAATTACACATCACCTTGTTGTCAAAACACTACACACAATGTTCAGTTGTTGCACACACTTCTCAAAGCAACCTACAACACACAAATAGTCAAATCTCTAAACATTCAGGTCGGTTGAGCAATTTGCAATGAGGACTGCAGCATAAAAGTGCCTTGAGCCTCTGTTTTGTTTGGTAAACAATGGAGAACTTTGAAAAGATCAACAACCAGAGAAGGAGAGGGGTAAGAGTGAGAGGAGGAGGAAGAGGAGGACAAGAAGGACGGGGACAAGGGGGAGGTGGAGTAGGAGGACAAGGAGGAGGAGGACAAGGAGGAGGAAGAGGATGAGAAGGACAAGGAGAAGAAGGAGGAGGAGGAGGAGAAAGAAGAAGGAGAATGGTCATCTCTAATGAGATTTGGGCCGCTGTGGTAGACCATGTGCTCAATCATGGTTTGAGCATGAGGGAGGCTGGCCAGAGTGTCCAACCAAATCTCAGCCGCTTCACAGTTGCTGTCATCATTAGAAACTTCAGGATGGAGAACAGGTACGAAATCTATTTGCCTTGTGTACTGTAATACTGCATATCAATAGAATACATTGTGCTGAGCTCACAGTATTTGTATTTTGCAGGACTGAAAGTGAACCACACCGTGGAAGAAGAACACACACTTTCTCCGCCGAACAGGAGACTGAAATTGTAAATATGGTTTGTGAGAACAACGGTATCACACGGTTTACAGTACTGTACTGTGTGTAGTGTACCGAAATAAAACTTTTTTTGCTGCATATTTGTGTGCTGTTTTATGTTTGACTATGAAAAAAGTAGGCCTACACTGAGAAATTTTACAAAAGGAGAAATGGCTCATTCTCCAGAGTCATTGTCATTCATATGGTGTGTTCCATTTCGATGATTGTGTTTTAAATTTTGCACTGCAGTGTGCTCTAAATGCTTGGTAGTGTGCAGCAAATGCTTAGTTGTGTGTACTCAATGAATGTATGTGTGTGTCTTTTGAAAATATGGCTGTGTGTACCAAATGAAAACACGAGTTCCATTTTGTGAACAGTTAAGAGATTTGATGGCAAAGAGCCATCTTTTAAAGGGAGTGTCAGGTTTAGCATTTTGTGTGTGAGGTTTTCAGTTTTCTGTGTGCAGTTTTGAGAAAGCCATTGTTTTGAAAAACGTATGTTAACAATTGTGAAAAACTGTAATTATTCTGAGTAAATAATACTTAATAAGCTTATTTTTTTAAAGTGAACTCAGCTTGATTATTCTGAGTAGGTAATACTTAAATAGCTAACTTTTTTTAAGTGAGCACTACTTATTTTCAATTATTTACCACATATACTGATTTTCTGGTTCTGTTTACAAACTGACTTTAAACTGAAAGTTACTCTACAAGAAACATTCAAATCTATGTAAGATTTCTATTAAAAAGAGTGAGATGAGAAAAACTTAAGATGTATCACATCATTTATTATTTTTCTTGTAAAACAACTGACAAAATAAAAGATTACATCAAAGCTTTAAAGAACAGCGTAAGAATGTTAACAAGTGTCACGTGCCCGGCTCACAGGCTAAAACATAAAGGGGAGGCCACGCAGAATTTATAATAATAATAGAATATAAGTTATTTATTAATGGTTACAGTTATATATTTATCTAATAATTATAGCACACTTGTGGTGAAGGTCAGTGTTGTGAAGAGAAACACAGATGTGATGTAAAGTCAGTACAAGAGTAATCCAAAACAAACGACGACGATCCAAAATCCAACGACTATCCAACGAGTATCCCAAATCCAATTACTATCCAAACACCAACGATAACGACAATCCAAAGCTCTAATCCAACGCTCTCCCGACTGCCATCTGATCAGGGCTTTTGTAGCCCATCCAATCCTGTTGTACACCTGCTTCCAATTACCTGCTGAGGAGACAGAGACAGAACAGGCATGCAAATATCATGGGGTGGGGCCTAGATCCGCCAGGGTCGTAACACAAGTCAACAACAAATCGTTTATTTCAACAAATCATTTTTCAAGGTGAGTAAGGGCGGTTTCAGAGGTTTGTTGTCATCCAGACACATACAAATGTTCTGTATGCATGAGAATGTGTGCGTGAGTTTTTTTTGGATATTCTAAATTGAAAGCATATGTCAGGCCAAACAACAACATAAATGCCTCAGAAAACCTCTGCACCCCATTCAAAGACGTTCTCGCAGCTGAAGGGGTCGGGACCAGATGTAAGGAGAGCAACAGGAGCATCATCAAAATCTGGCTCCTCTTCCTCCTGCAAAACACCATCAATACAATTACCAGAAGAGTTTCAATGGAAACACTTACAAAAAAACTGACAGACAGACTTGGAAGAAAAATGCAAATACATTCTGGAATTATTTTCATTATGTAAAATACCTGAAGACACAATCAGATTTTGTTATATTTATGGATATTAACAGGGCTTACATTGCAGGTCTTGAAAACTGAAACATCCTCACGCAGGTAGACAGGAAGTGCACAAAGGGACAGGGTGCGTCTCAAATTGACATCATGTTCTTCCTTGATTGACAAATTAAAATAATAATTATTGCAGGAATATATTTGAACTTGTTCACTGCTGTCTAGGCCCTCTCAACAATAACTCATAAATGTGTCAATGTTCTGATGTATGATCACTATCAGCTGACAGATTCCTTGGCAAGTAATAATACATAGTATCAACTAATATTAAAGTTTCAGTAACAAACTAAATGTGATCACTGTTGTGCAGAGTTAATCCTAGACATACCTGAAGGTCATAAACCTCGAGAATCTCCCGTAGCGCCAGTCCGTGAAGCCTTCTGCCTCTACACAAAAATATCTCCTTTGGTTGACTCCTCTTCTACAGGAGGAACGTGCATGTAGAAGTCTGACTAATACTAAAAAATATTAGTTATCAGAGGAGCGGGAGTAATAAAAAAAAATCGAAACAAGATGCCGGAGTCTCGGGAGTCTGTTACTGGGAAATATTTGATGTGAATAAAGGTGTCTACACGACTTTTTATATGTCTACATCAAATCGGTTTGTTAATATGCTACACGAATGCTGTCAGGGTCTTGTAGGTCTTAACTGAAGTTCTCGACCATTATTGTTAGCTTGCTGCTAACACTTTTATCCATCAGATCCATTGAAACACATAGTAGCCGCCAGCGCCAACAGTCGCGCTGCACTGCAACTGAACTTGCTACTTGACAGCCAAAACGTGATTACTCAATTATAATTACAATGAGGGAAATTCGCCACTTCTTATCTTTCTTGCTCCCGCAATTTTGTCTCAACAGAAACCTAAAAAACACTGTTTACTTACCAGATAAGGATGCTTAGCAGCAGCAGGATTACTTAAATATCTCCTTTGGTCGACTCCTCTTCTACAGAAGGAACATGCTTATAGAAGTTTAACTGATACTAAACAATTATTAAGTCTGCTGTCTCCGTCTCTCATCAAAAGATGTCTGATTCTGTTCTGAACTAGTCCTGCAACGACGTTGATGGCGTCAGACGTCACGTTTGAATGATACTAAACAAATATGAGTTATCAGGCAATGTTTACTCAAACAAATCAATTCCAATACAATTAAAACGTCTTCACTTGCTCAGAAAACGAATACATTTAAAGTTGGGTCAACTAAATACAAGGTTTTAAGTACTGAATACATAATGTTAATAAGTTAGTAGAACTGTTTGGGTTTATAGTGTACGAACAATTGATGCCACAGTATGACGGCTCAGGTTTGGCTGAACCCTTTGGCCAGCACACCCATGGGGAGGTCATGATTGACTATGTGATCAATGACTGTTGCCCTAATTTCATTAGAGCATCTTACACGAACGCTACGTCCCCTGACAGGGGCCCCTCTACCACGGCCTCTTCCTTGTCCTCATCCTACTCCTTGCTGAGGTTGTTGGTGGTGGCCTCCTCAATCCATGCTTGGTATCAACTTCGATCTATTGACCTCTTTTATAGGTTGAGAACTACTTGATTAGTTCACACAGGTGCTGACGATATTTAGAATATAGAAGAATATACAATATAGAATATCCTTTTTAGTATTTATAGGTTTTCTTTCAGGTGTTTTACATTTACTGAATCCATAGTTGGGTACCACTTTACAATAAAGCTCCCCTTATAAAGGTTTATAAATGGTTTATAATTAAGTTATTAATTAGGTTGTACACTCTTTATAGGTCATTAATAAGCCATTATAAACGAGTTATAAAACAGTTTTCATACATCGATGCGGGCTCACTATTTGTCAAGATCCCCATCTTAGATCTGATGCTTTTTTCCAGCGAAGCGGAGCTCCATACACTGGACACATTAACAAACAATGAGACAGTCTGTAACATGCAGTCGTCAAACACACTGGATATTAGCAGAGGGAAAATGTATGCTAGGAACCTCATGGCATAATACAAACAAGAAAAATGCATTAAATATCACATCGTATGTATCACATGTTGCATTTCACAATATTTTAGTATATACACCGTTATGTCATCATTATACCATATCTTTGAGGGTTTATCACTTATAAATATACGTTTAATTTGTTTGACATGGGAACCTCTCAGATCAGCAACTTCAGACTGAAGCTTAAAAAAGGAAATGCCAACAAAACCAAGTTTCTTAAAGGGGTAATACAAGTTCACGTACTCAGTGTGTTCAAATAACAAGATTAAGTATATACAAATCAGGATCAAATATTTAACGGAGTGTGCATCCCACGCAGGGCACAGAATTTGTTCAAAAAAACATTGTAAAGATTTCGGACCGAGACTTTTGAACTCTGAACCTTGTAAACATAGGTGTTGGCTATACATATGTGAGTTTAGCATTCAGAAAGTGTGTGTGATTTCACTACTACATATTTATAATTACAGAGTGACCTGTGCCTCTTCAAAACTTGTGTCCCTAGAAATGCATATTGATGAGTTGGTGTAAACAAACCTGGGACACCTCAGACAAAGACAATGGCCATTACGTAATGGCCCTGGAATGTCTTTGTGGCCCACTACCCCCACAGGTTTTCTAACCACACCAAGACCCAATAGGGGGTCACTGAATCACCATCCCCTTATCATAATAGCTGTCATTTGCTAATGGGTAGGTCCTTGGGAGCAGAAACCTCACACAGAGACTGAAATGTGCAAGAGATCCGTTCTCTTCTCCTTACAAAGTGCTTATTTATATTTTATTTTCGAACTGTATATATTTAAAATAAAACGTTCAAGGTTTCTGTGGGGGTTCTTTTTATGTCTCTAGGACAAAAACTTACAGAGTTTTTACAAAAATAAAAAAGCGTTAAGGGATAGACAGTGGGTTGCCGAGATGGAGATCTTGCCAAATAGTGAGCCCGCATCGATGTACGAAAACTGTGTTATAACTCGTTTATAATGGCTTATTAGGGGAGCCTTATTGTAAAGTGGTACCCATAGTTGTCTGTATGAGAGCAGGGAATAGCTTTCCCCACCCAACAACCCTATTCTCAGCCCCTCATCTGTCAGCTATTGCCACCCAACAACCCTATCCTCAGCCCCTCATCTGTCTGCAATCCCCACCCAACTTTGTATCTGTATATGTGCATAAACAAAAGTAAATGAGAATGTGTATGAGTGTGTGCGTGTGGGGAGGGGGGGGGATGTCGGTGCGTGTGGGTGGGTGTGGGTGTGGGTGTGGGTGTGTGTTTCACCACGTTTTCTATTCTAAGTTTCTATCAGGCCGGGGTTTTCAGGCACACACGCAGATTGCAGGTCAGGTGCAACAAGAGAGTTTATTCACAGCAGGCTTGCTAGCCAGATCTACACAGTAGCAAACACCGCTAGGTTAGCAAAGTTCATAACCTAACAGTCTCAATTAATAAAGGTACATTCCACAGTAGAATATTTAGTCCAACAGAAAGCAATCCATAAGAGGTAATCCACAAGAAAATTAATCCACAAGGAAAGAAGTATCCCCTTCGGCGTAACTGCACACAACTCGTGGAATGTCGCGGCAAGCTTATGCTAAGCTAACTCGCGATAACATTAGCATTACACAAACGGGGTCAAGGCTCACAAACAAAGTCTTCCTGAGAGAAGAAGGAACAAGAGAAGGTGTACTCACGAAACTCCATGACAGAGTGAAGGGCACCCAGCATAGACATAGATATATATACATAGACCCCTCCTTGACTGCTTCAGCCCGTTGCCGTACATTTCGCAACCGCTTTCACTGAGTCATTTTTATATTCAAGGGTTTATGATTGACGTCAAGTTCCCCCAAAAAGATTTGTCTCCATGTTACTTTGAATCTCGATAGTAAGGCTAATCGCCATAGACATATATACATGTGCATATGTTTATGATAATGGCTGCTAGACGCTCACTTTTCTTGTGCTTCCCACTGCTCGTGCACTTTGAAAATACTGAGAAGAAATCTAAACTATCAAAATAGTGCTTCTTTAACTACTAATTATTGACCAGAGAAATGGAACAAAATCTGCAAATAGTCTACAAATCAAGTAGTGAGACACTGGCAGTCAGTCCGTTTTTTTATAGTTGGTTTCAAATATGCGCAAAGAGAAACTTAACCTTGAACAGTGCAATTGACAATAAAATGTAATTTCACAAACAAACACTTCTAATACAGAAGACGATGGTAAACAACGTATTGCCATGTATCTTTTCCTGAAACTCCCAGCCAGACACATTGTAACAAAACATCTGCGTTTCGGCTGAGCGACTGACATTATGAATCTGACTGTAAGCTGGCTAGCTAGCTCATCTCCAAATGATGATTGTGTACAGTATATTTCAAATTGTGTATATCTACCAAAAAATGTAAAAGTGAGCGTCGCCATATTTTTACACTTTATTAATTTGACACTTTCAGGGACCTCAGTAGCGTGTGGAAGATCCATACGCAGCCACAACGGCTTGGCACCTCTTCCTCATGCTGGTCTCCAGCCTGGTCACACACTGCTGTGGGAAGGCATCCCATTCCTCAACCAGGATTTGTCGCAAGTCAGCCAACATGGTTGCGTTGGTCACTCTGACACGTACAGCAAACCCAAGCTGATCCCTGGTTGAGGTCTGGACTCACGGCAGGCCATTCCATCCTCTCCACTCCCAAATTCTGGAGGTACTCTGTGATGATCCTGCCTCTGTGGGGGCGAGCGTTGTCATCCTGGAGGATGGAGATAGGTCCCAGATTCTGGAGATATAGGATTGCCACTGGCTCCAGAATCTCATTCCGATATCTTACTGAATACCAACAGAAGAATATTGCAGGGGATTTTGGCAAATTTCTTTGGGCCGCTACCCACACGGTTAGCTGTGTTGCTCATTTCACGAATGCACGATCCTTACAAGTTGTACCTCGTTGTAAAGGTGACTAATCAGGCTTTCCAACGATATAAAATACAATACCAATTGGTATTATTAAAGGGGAGAAATAATCGACCGAAATAACGTTTCCGAACTTTTTTTGAGGAGTTTAGACCAGTAAGATATGCTATGGGCTGCATTTTGAGTGCCAGCAGGGAGCAGAAATCCTATTTCAAATACATTTCACATGCTTCAACGCTCAGCGCGACACAAAGATGTTGCCTATAATACAGCAATAAAGTAAAATGATTGCAACAAAGTAAAAAAGACTAGACAGACACATAGCTCAAATAACTTGCATAATTTATTAAGCTTGTGGCACACGTGTGGCATACAAAATATGAAGCAAAAGGCACAACTGAAACAAATAACGGCAACACAACATGCTGCTAAATGAACAAAACTTTGTAAAAACACAATGTCCTTGCAGATCACATTGATCCATCCATCAGCTCCAAAAAAAAAAAGTTTCACTCACCGAATCGTAGTGTATTTTCAGACTGGTGTCGCTTTCGCACATCGTCACTTTCAGGGCGCAATTGACCGATCGCGAAACTCCTCCCTAGAACGGCCCTCATCCAATCATACCTTAGCAACCGCTACTAAGAGAAGAAGGTCCGACAACTTTGAGGTCTGAGCAGCATGGTGAAACAGTGTGCCTACGGGACTTGTAGCTCTGATACAGAGATTAGAGGGATGCGTCGTTTTCCCCCCGCATTTCCAAAGCCCAAAACACAGGAGGAAAGGTGCCGGCGGTGGATTAAACAGTGTGGGAGACCCCACTCCCAAATCAATATACCGAAAAACACACATATGTCTGCTCCAAAGTAAATGAAGCTGCTTGCAGATAGCTATCTATCTAGCGAAATACGCTATCGCTAGGTATGATAACTAACTATCTAGTTGAGAGAACATCCCCAAACAGTTGGTTCATGACAACTTGTATTATTACCACTACAAGTACATAACTAGTCTCTCCAACTAAAGTGTTAATGTTAAAATCAAAATGTTAATGTTACCGTCAAAATGTTAACGTTACCGTCTGTAAAATTGCACGCTGATCTATCCTAGCTAGCGATAGCAAACGCCAGCATTGAACAGAAGTTTTAACGAACACTTTGTATTTATGCTGCTGGCGTTTGCTATCGCTAGCTAGGATAGCTCAGCGTGCAACTTTACAGACGTAATAAGGCACAACCTGAGAGCAATAACCTGGCGATCTGATACAAAGCCATAGCATTACATCAGGATCATCATTTTACAAGCAAGTTATCACTACAGTGACTGTGAAATACTTTCAGCAACATGCACACACATCCCTTGAACAATAACGTTACTAGCAGCTATCTTGATACATTACTGTACTGTTCTCTAGATTGTCACCATCCTAGCTAGCTAGATAGATAGATACCTCCAGAGTCTCTCGCCAGAGACAGAATAAATAATAAGAATAAATAATCGTTGTAGGTTATTAGCTAGCTTGAAATATTATATACAGATCTTACCCAGTGGTGAAATAACATGACTAGTGTACAAGGCTGTGCTGGTTGCATTTAATGAAGAGGTCGTGGGGCTTCTCAT
This sequence comes from Clupea harengus, assembly GCF_900700415.2. Classification (NCBI taxonomy): domain Eukaryota; kingdom Metazoa; phylum Chordata; class Actinopteri; order Clupeiformes; family Clupeidae; genus Clupea; species Clupea harengus. The sequence goes on from NW_024879565.1 coordinate 120,951, forward strand.
TTTTTTTATTGAGACCTGTATGCGTTTGCTTCGATTATTGTTGTGTCCACTTCGTTGTTGATCTTAATGTTTTGGATATATCCTTCCACTGCATATTGCAGTCATTTTTGCCTTGATCTGGAGGATATCGTGGAGGTATTACTCCAAAAAGTATCACTCACACTGACAGCTATAGCGCTTGTCCCCGTACTCGCCATGGCTTTTGGCTTGACAGTTCCGGGAATTGTGTCGGACGTAGCAACAGTAACTAAGGGGGCGGGGCCCTGGCGATCGGTCAATTGATATGGGTTTAACAGCTTTCGTGTTTCACTGTTCTTTCTACCAGATGCTTCAGGTCTTTAAATCCATCCGTTGTCCAAACTGAGTCTGCATTAGTACCAATTCCAAAAAGAAGGCATGGGAAACAGAACAGTGCTCGTTTTGATGTGCTAGCAGTTAGCCATGTCTTCTGTCATACCGTTCCGTCTTGAAAGTTCGAGTCGCTTTCTCACCAGGCTGCAGCAGGATCAAGTTGTCTGGTCTGTGTGGCCCAAAACATTGTATTTCTAATTTCTCTTCCAACGACAATGTACTAAATTGCACCCTCAACAAATAGTCTACATTATTCATTGTAGTCTGAATTAAAACACTTCCAAAATACTCGAAAACTAGCGATAGCTAACTAGTAGTAACGTTACTGGCATTGGTCTGTCTGATATGATCTGACAGTATGTTTTTTTTTCTTGGTCACAGGTACAGTTCTCGCTGTTTTCGCAATATTCAAGTCGAGTTGCTAGGCAGATTTCGTGGGGTGTAAAGTAATGCTAAAGAGGCTTCGTAGATGCTCAACTAGTTCTTTAATGGCTCACCGTGCGTCTGTGTAAGGTCTGTGTTCTGTCCGTGTCTAATTTCTGTGTTTGTCTCCCTTGTGTGGTCGCATGTTTGTTCCCGTGTCTAGTCCTCGTGCTTCCTTGTTCCTGCCATGTGCTTTCCCTGTGTTTGTTTGTCTGTGCCATGTGCCCTCTTGTTGTTGTCCGTGTCTCCACCCCTCACCTGTTCCCAATCTCCCGGGTTGTGTGTGTCATTGGGTTCACCTGTGTCCTGTTAATTCCCCTTGTTTAGTCCACCTGTGTCCTTGTCTGCCCCGCCTTGATTGTTCTCACCTGTCCCTCGTTATCTGTTGCCTGTGTGTATATATAGTCCTTGTTTTCTTGTTCCTCGTTGTGTCGTCGTAAAGTATGTTTCATGGTATGTTCCTTGTCTTTCCACTGCTCCTCGTGTTCCTAGCGTTTAGCGCTTTCGCCTTGTTCAAGTGATTACTCGTGCTTCTGACCTCTGCCTGCCCTACAACTATTCTCCTGCCTATTCCCTGTTTGGATTTGTTTGCCTACTTTTGGACTGCTTACCTGTGTACCGAACCCTGCTAGTAAACGTTTATTCTTCTGAATCTACCCCTGTGCTGAGTCGTGCAATTGAGTCCTTCACAACACCCACCATTCGTAACAGTACGACGACACCAAAGATGGACTCAGCCGACTCAGACTCAGTGCTCAGACTCAGTTTGAGCAAACAAGCCTCCTCTCTCTGCCTCGTGACAAGGGGAATAGAGGAGCAAGGGAGAAGTTCCCTGAAGTCCCTGAACCTGCTGTTGGGACAATTCGAGCAGCTCCTGGATCGTTGGGATTCCCTCGCTGCACCTCCCTCTCCAGCTCCGGTTCCATGCCACCTGGATTCCGGCTCCAGGGTTTCAGCTTCACTCATCAATACTGCTCTGGCTTCAGCTCCGACTCCACGTCTCCTGCCTCCCGCCTTCAGGACAGCTGCAGCCGCCCTAGGAAGAGCTTCTGACACTGTCCACCTCGAAGCAACCTCTACCTATGCCACCATCAGAGCGATCTCTGACGCCGTCAACGCAGCCTTTGGAGCTTCCACCCTTGAAGCAAGCTCCGCCGCCCTCGAAGCTGCCTTTGTAGCATTGGAAAGATTTTCTGTCACACCCAAAGAAGCCTCTGGCGCTGCCTTGCTCGATGCAGCTTCTGCTGCCATCGATGCAGCCTCTGCCACCCTCGAAGCAGCCTCTGATGCTGCCGCCTCCGAGGTCGTCTCTGCTGCCCCAGATGTAGCCTCCGTCGCTACCACTCCCAAAGCAGCCTCTGCCTCCCCCGAAGCAGCCTCTGACGCTGCCGCCCCAGAAGCAGCCTCTGACGCTGCCGCCCCTGAAGTAGCCTCCGTTGCTACCGCCCCAGAAGCAGCTTCTGACGCTGCCGCCTCCAAGGTCGTCTCTGCTGCCCCAGATGTAGCCTCCGTCGCTACCACTCCCAAAGCAGCCTCTGCCTCTCCCGAAGCAGCTTCTGATGCTGCCACCCCCGAAGCATCCTCTGACGCTGCCGCCCCGGAAGCAGCCTCTGACGCTGCCGCCCCAGAAGCAGCCTCTGACGCTGCCGCCCCCGACATAGCCTCTATCGCTACCACCCCAGAAGCAGCCTCTGACGCTACCGCCCCCGACGTAGCCTCTGTCGCTACCACCCCAGAAGCAGCCTCTGATGCCACTGACGTAGCCTCCGTCGCTACCGCTCCCGAAGCACCCACTGCTGCCCCCGACGTAGTCTCTGTTGCTAGCAACCCCGAAGCAGCCTCTGTCGCTGCTGTCCCTGAAGCAGCCTCTGATGCCACTGACGTAGCCTCCGTCGCTACCGCTCCCGACGCACCCACTGCTGCCCCCAACGTAGCCTCTGTTGCTAGCAACCCCGAAGCAGCCTCTGTCGCTGCTGTCCCTGAAGCAGTCTCTGAAGAAATTGCTGATGGTGACGCCACTGAGGCCTACGCCACAGCAGAACCAGCCGCCGCAGATCAAGCCGCCGCTCTCCCTGCAGACCGAGCCGTCGCTCACCCTGCAGACCCGGCCGTCGCTGACCCTGCAGACCCAGCCGTCGCTGACCCAGCAGACCCAGCCGACGCTCACCCAGCTTGTGCGTACCCTACAGCCAGCACTGCCGACCCGGACCCCGCAGCCACCGCTGCCGACCCGCACCCCGCAGCTGACCCGGACCCTGCTGCCACAGCTGCCAACCAAGATCCTCCAGCATCCGTTTCCGATGCAGGCCCAGCAGCACCCTCTGCCGAGACCGGTCCAGCAGCACCTTCTGATGGCGTCGCTGCTGAGGGCTCTGCTGTTCCAAGCGCCCCTGGCCGGAGTGCCCCTGTCCCGAGCGCCCCTGTCCCGAGCGCCCCAGGCTCCCCTGTCCCGAGCGCCCCAGGCTCCCCTGTCCCGAGCGCCCCAGGCTCCCCTGTCCCGAGCGCCCCAGGCTCCCCTGTCCCGAGCGTCCCAGGCTCCCCGGTCCCGAGCGTCCCAGGCGCCCCGGTCCCGAGCGTCTCCGGCGTTCCTGTCCAAGGTGTCCTTGCGCCGGTTCCAGGCGTCCATGCGCCGGCCCCAGGCGCTCCGGACCCTGTCTCCAGTGTTCCTGGGTTCCCTGTCCCAGCTGCAGCAGACCCAGGATTCGGTGCTGCCAGCCCTAATGATCCAGCGAGTCCAGGTGCCACGTCTACCCCAGCCACTGGCCCTGCAACCCCAAACACCAATCGATATCGCTGGCATCTATTTGTTGTTAGGGTTGTTGTTGTGTTTATTGTTGGTCTGTTTGGCCGGTCGCCAAAGACTCTGCCCCTGTTTGGCCACCCACCCGGCCGGTCGCCAAAGACTCTGCCCCTGTTTGGCCACCCACCCGGCCGGTCGCCAAAGACTCTGCCCCTGTTTGGCCATCCACCCGGTCGGTCGTCAAAGACTCTACCTCTGTTTGGCCATCCACCCGGTCGGCCGCCAAAGACTCTGCCCCTGTTTGGCCACCCACACGGCCAGCCACCAGACATTCTGCCCTTGCTTGGCCGTCCACCCGGTCAGCCACCAGACCCTTCTTTCCAGCCTTCTGTCTGGCCCGGCCTGCCCACCTGCCTTGCTCTGGACCCCCTCCACCCACCCTAGGTGGATTTGATCTGTTTGTTTGTGTGTTTTTGGGCTGTCTGGTCCGGTCTGCCCGCCTGCCTTGCTCTGGACCCCCTCCACCCACCCTAGGTGGATTTGATCTGTTTGTGTGTTTTTGGGCTGTCTGGTCCGGTCTGCCCGCCTGCCTTGCTCTGGACCCCCTCCACCCACCCTAGGTGGATTTGATCTGTTTGTGTGTTTTTGGGCTGTCTGGTCCGGTCTGCCCGCCTGCCTTGCTCTGGACCCCCTCCACCCACCCTAGGTGGATTTGATCTGTTTGTGTTTAGGGCCGTCTGGAATCCGGCCCTTAGAGGGGGGGTACTGTAAGGTCTGTGTTCTGTCCGTGTCTAATTTCTGTGTTTGTCTCCCTTGTGTGGTCGCATGTTTGTTCCCGTGTCTAGTCCTCGTGCTTCCTTGTTCCTGCCATGTGCTTTCCCTGTGTTTGTTTGTCTGTGCCATGTGCCCTCTTGTTGTTGTCCGTGTCTCCACCCCTCACCTGTTCCCAATCTCCCGGGTTGTGTGTGTCATTGGGTTCACCTGTGTCCTGTTAATTCCCCTTGTTTAGTCCACCTGTGTCCTTGTCTGCCCCGCCTTGATTGTTCTCACCTGTCCCTCGTTATCTGTTGCCTGTGTGTATATATAGTCCTTGTTTTCTTGTTCCTCGTTGTGTCGTCGTAAAGTATGTTTCATGGTATGTTCCTTGTCTTTCCACTGCTCCTCGTGTTCCTAGCGTTTAGCGCTTTCGCCTTGTTCAAGTGATTACTCGTGCTTCTGACCTCTGCCTGCCCTACAACTATTCTCCTGCCTATTCCCTGTTTGGATTTGTTTGCCTACTTTTGGACTGCTTACCTGTGTACCGAACCCTGCTAGTAAACGTTTATTCTTCTGAATCTACCCCTGTGCTGAGTCGTGCAATTGAGTCCTTCACAACACCCACCATTCGTAACAGTCTGCTCACATGTGTAACTGGCACTACCGTATAACCCACAGTATATGCGCAAGCGCATTAAACTACCGTATATGACATCTCCCCCTCTTTTGAGTGTTATGTCAATAACATCACAGGAACAGTTTAACTGAAAATGGCTATTCAAACAGCACATAGTATAAACCAAGATTAACTTAAATTAATTTAAATGGAGACATTTCAACATGCAATGGTCTCTTTCCACTCAACCAACAAATAAACATTATCAACATGTACAACTGTACAACTTTCTTTTTTTCACAAATCAACAGTATCACATCAATGTCAATACAACTTTCTTTTCTCTCCCCTCCCCCAAAGGCCATATGATCTGCACTCATTTACAGGTCAAGCCTGTCGATTTGCCTGCACACCCGTCCAGATCTGGTCACAGTCTAACCGGGTAGAGGGGTTGTGGGTGTAGCCACACTCTGACTCACAGGAACAGTCTCTAACATGGTGGCTCCGTCAGAGTGTGTGTCTGTCCCTGTGACATCCCCGTGTGCTGCTGGGATGGGCTGGGAAACCGGCCCTGGTTGGAGGTGACGGCGGTTCCGCCGCAGCTCCGCTCCGTGCTGCGTCCTGATGACGAAGGATCTCGGGGTGGTGCTCTCGCTTGAGATCACCGCTGGAAAGGACCATGACTTTTCATAGTCCAACTTGGAGGATACAACATCTCCTGGTTGCAGGGCAGGTAAGGGCCTGGCTCCATGACGGCGGTTGAAGTAGTGAGCCTGTTTAGCCTTTTCCCTTCCGTCCCTCTCTTTCACAGCTGTCGTGCTGGGCCATTTGGGTAGGAGATTTTTCTCCAGAGTGGGGAGTGTGTTTCTGATTTTCCTCCCCATCAACAGCTCTGCTGGACTGAAGCCTGTGGTGGAGCAGGGAGTGGACCTATAGCTCATCAGAGCCATGACAGGATCTTCTTGCTTGAGAATTTTCTTCGCTGTCTGTACGGCTCTCTCTGCGTGCCCATTGCCCTGTGGATGGTGAGGGCTGGATGTGCAGTGCTTGAAGTCGAGCTGCCTCGCGCACTCCTTGAACTCCGCACTTGAAAACTGGGGTCCATTATCGCTCACCACCTCATCTGGAATGCCAAACCTGGCGAAGACCGCTTTCAGTCTTTGGATCACTTGTGCACTCGTTGTCGAGGGCAGCTGCAGTATCTCTAGGAACCTGGAATAATAATCTGAGATTACCAGGTAGTTGTGGTGGTTGTGCTCACACAGGTCCATTGCAATTCTCTTCCAGGGTCGCTCTGGAAGCGGTGTGGAGATGAGAGGTTCCTTTTGTTGTGTTCTTTTCAGTTCACAGCACACCTGACATGATGTCACAAGCTTGTTTATGTCCGTAGAGAGTCCGGGCCACCACACAGATGAGCACGCTCTCTCCCTACATTTGACTAGGCCCTGGTGCCCTTCGTGAATTTTCTGAAGGATCTCACCTCTCATTTGCCTTGGCACGACAATCCTGATTCCTCTGAGGACCAGGCCATTCTGTTCAGATAGCTCTGACTTCACTTGGACGTACTCTCTCGCGTCCATGGGCACATTGCTTAAGTGTTCAGGCCATCCTTTCTTTATGAGCTTCACAACCGAGAGCAGTTCGGCATCGGCTGCTGTCGCAATTCTGATTTCATCCATCTTGCTTTTAGACGCAGGGATCCCCTCTACTACACTATCCACGTAGCATGCCACCTCACTGTGTGTGTCTGTCTCTGCACACATGCTGGCCAGTGGACTGCGTGACAGGGTGTCCGCGATGACCAGAGTTTTCCCTGGCGCATATTCTGCCACTGGATTGAATCTCATGAGCCTCATGAGAAGACGCTGTTATGGGTACATTGTCTAGACTGCGGCTGTTAATGAGAGGCACTAGCGGTTTGTGATCAGTGATGAGCTTGAACTGCTCCAGTCCATTGAGGTATCTGTCCAACTTCTCGCATGCCCACACACCAGCCAGGCCTTCCTTCTCTATCTGGGCGTAACCTCACTCACTGCCTGCCTGCTCCTACACACTCTACTCCAATGTCCAACTTTGTTGCATGTATTGCATGTAGATTTTCTGGCAGGGCAATTTTCATCTTTACTGTGCCACGCTTTCCCACACAGTCCACATTGCCCTTTATTTCCCCCTTTTGGCTTACCGTAGTGACTGGGGTATCTGCTGCGCTCGTGAGTGACTTCTTGTATCACTCCCGTTTTCTCTCCTTGCATGCTGACTTGCGAAGCAACCTCTTCCGACTGCCTGACTTTCTCAATGGTCAGTGCTAGTGTTAGGTTCTTTGTCAGCTGCAACTTCCGTGAGACCTCTTTGTCGAGAATCGCCACTACGATTCGGTCGCGGATATTCTCATCCCTGTTCCCGCCGAATTCGCAATGCTCTGCCAGTTCGTACAAAGCCCTGATAAAAGTTTCAGCTTTCTCTCCCGGCCTTTGCACGCGCTGATGGAAACATGCACGTTCGTGTATTACATTCCTTCTCGGCACAAAGTAATCATCGAACTGTCCAAGGACCCTAACATAATCATCTCAATGTTCATCCTCTGTGAATGTAAACGAACGGAAGATGTTCTCCGACTCGCTTCCCATAGCGTATATCAGGCTGCTCACCTGCACGGCACCATCTTCTTTGTCCAGCTTGGTGGCGATTCTGAATCTCACAAAACGTTGCTTCCACTCCGGCCATTCTCCTGGCTTATCAAATGAAAAGTTTGTCGGAGGAGCGAACTTTGGCATGACTTCGTTTTCGTTTTCTTCGTTTTCACTTCTGACACCATGTAAAGTAATGCTAAAGAGGCTTCGTAGATGCTCAACTAGTTCTTTAATGGCTCATCGTGCGTCTGCTCACATGTGTAACTGGCACTACCGTATAACCCACAGTATATGCGCAAGCGCATTAAACTACCGTATATGACATGGGGCACATCTGAAAGTGCCCCATCTACCAATGTTAAATTTGGCCTGTGTGGTTCACGCTCATTGGTGTTTCCATGGCAACAGTCTTAAGCTTGCACTGCTGCCCCACAGAGCAGAGAAGGACAGCGGAGAGCAGCATTTCACAGAGCAAGCACACAGACAGAAACACACACGAATCAAATTACTCCAAAACAGGACTATAATGCTTGTGAGTCAAGCTTATTCGCACACACATTCACAAACACATTCACGCTACTTTGCATATTAAATCAAATAAAATATATTTTGCCACAAAGCACAGATTGAGCTTTCTGCACAACAGCGCCATCTGGATTATTTATGACTCTTTCTTACAGTCATAAATCCATTCTGAATGTGTGGGGATGTAAACACGTCTAAGAACACACCAAAATGATCAGATAAGGCCAAGTCTCTGATGGTTTTAGAGATACTGAGTCCCTTTATGATGACAAGGTCCAGGGTATGACCTCTATATGCTGTGTTAGACTAAAGGGTAACACGTAGTGCATCTACTTCCTTAGCATAACTGTTTTCTGGATTATCTACATGCCAGTGGAAATCCCCTGATATAATAAGACAATGATAACCAATACAAATATATAAATCATATATATAGATGCCTCTGTGAGACTTGGTAACTCTCTCAGTTGTCTGTGAGTCTCTGGTAACCGTACCTGTAAATCCAACCCAATGTTCCAGTCTGTGCAGTAAGATGTTATGATCAACAGTGTCAAAGGCTGCATTGAGGTCCAATGACACTACGACTGATGTTTTGCCAGTATCCGTATTAAGGCGTATATCATTTAAAACCTTAATGAGAGCTGTTTCTGTGCTGTGATTAGCGCAGAAACTGACTGAACGTTATCAAAATAGCCATTGGGCGTTAAGAATGTGGTTAGTTGATTAAAACGACTTTTTCAATGATTTTGCTAATACATTGTAGATTGGATATGGGCCAGTGGTTTCTTAGTATGGATGCATCTATTTTGAAGTAGGGGCTTTATAACAGCTGTTTTTAGGGAGTTAGGAAATGTCTCAGACAGCAGTGATATATTTACAATTTTAAGCATGTCTGCTGCTAAGAGGTGAAAAACAGATTTGTAAAAGTTGGTAGGTAAAGTATCTAAGCAGCATCTAGAAGAGCTGAGATTCTGTACTGTTCTCTCCAGTTTCATTGTCCATCAAACTCAATTCTGACATCAAGCTGAGTTCCCCTCTTTTTTTGCTGGTATTTTCAGATGTTGAGCTGCTTGTAATTGAGAGGACATGTCCTGCCTGATTGTATACATCTTTGCCTTTGAAAAAAGTTCCTCTTATAAACAGAGAGAAGTTCAGGTGACAACTGTGAAAGGGGTTTGTTAACTTCTGTACTGTAGCAAATATCACACGAGTATCAGTGGTATTGTTTATATTTCTACTGATGATGTCAGAGAAGAAAGACTGTGTCTCTTTGCCTATTTCAGTATTATATGTGTGGAGCATCTCTTTATGGATCTGATAGTGGATCTGGAGTTTGTATTTGCTGTGTTTTTTCCAGTCTTCCTACTCTCTCCTTTTAGGAGTTTAACTGTTGGATTCTGTTTACATTGATCTTTCTGTTTGTTAGTGACTGTTTTAACATTTACTGGAGCAATGTCTTCTATAATATTTAGCAATTTTAATTAAAATTGATTCAGCTATTCATCTACAGAGTCTGACAGTTGACTCAAGGTCCTTGAACGTTTCTGCTCAAGGAGAGCTCTTGTGTGATCATTTATGACTCTCTTTCTTACAGTCATAAATGTATTCTGAAGGTGTGAGGACATAAACACATCTAAGAAAACACCGATTTGATCAGATAAGGCCAAGTCTCTGACGGTTGTAGAGATATTGAGTCCCTTTATGATGACAAGGTCCAGGGTATGACCTCTATATGCTGTGTTAGACTAAAGGGTAACACGTAGTGCATTTACTTCCTCAACATTCCTGTTTTCTGTATTATCTACATGCAAGTTGAAATCCCCTGATATAATAAGACAATCATAACCAATAACTTTGGTTACCGTACCTGTAAATCCAACCCAATGTTCCAGTCTGTGCAGTAAGATGTTATGATCAACAGTGTCAAAGGCTGCATTGAGGTCCAATGACACTACGACTGATGTTTTGCCAGTATCCGTATTAAGGCGTATATCATTTAAAACCTTAATGAGAGCTGTTTCTGTGCTTTTATTAGCGCAGAAACTGACTGAACGTTATCAAAATAGCAACTGTGCGTTAAGAATGTGGTTAGTTGATTAAAATGACCTTTTTCAATGATTTTGCTAATACATTGTAGATTGGATATGGGCCAGTGGTTTCTTAGTATGGATGCATCTATTTTGAAGTAGGGGCTTTATAACAGCTGTTTTTAGGGAGTTAGGAAATGTCTCAGACAGCAGTGATATATTTACAATTTTAAGCATGTCTGCTGCTAAGAGGTGAAAAACAGATTTGTAAAAGTTGGTAGGTAAAGTATCTAAGCAGCATCTAGAAGAGCTGAGATTCTGTACTGTTCTCTCCAGTTTCATTGTCCATCAAACTCAATTCTGACATCAAGCTGAGTTCCCCTCTTTTTTTGCTGGTATTTTCAGATGTTGAGCTGCTTGTAATTAAGAGGACATGTCCTGCCTGATTGTATACATCTTTGCCTTTGAAAAAAGTTCCTCTTATAAACAGAGAGAAGTTCAGGTGACAACTGTGAAAGGGGGTTTGTTAACTTCTGTACTGTAGCAAATATCACACGAGTATCAGTGGTATTGTTTATATTTCTACTGATGATGTCAGAGAAGAAAGACTGTGTCTCTTTGCCTATTTCAGTATTATATGTGTGGAGCATCTCTTTATGGATCTGATAGTGGATCTGGAGTTTGTATTTGCTGTGTTTTTTCCAGTCTTCCTACTCTCTCCTTTTAGGAGTTTAACTGTTGGATTCTGTTTACATTGATCTTTCTGTTTGTTAGTGACTGTTTTAACATTTACTGGAGCAATGTCTTCTATAATATTTAGCAATTTTAAATAAAAATGATTCAGCTATTCATCTACAGAGTCTGACAGGTGACTCAAGGTCCTTGAAAGTTTCTGCTCAAAGAGAGCTCTTGTGTGATCATTTATGACTCTCTTTCTTACAGTCATAAATGTATTCTGAAGGTGTGAGGACATAAACACATCTAAGAAAACACCGATTTGATCAGATAAGGCCAAGTCTCTGACGGTTGTAGAGATATTGAGTCCCTTTATGATGACAAGGTCCAGGGTATGACCTCTATATGCTGTGTTAGACTAAAGGGTAACACGTAGTGCATTCACTTCCTCAACATTCCTGTTTTCTGTATTATCTACATGCAAGTTGAAATCCCCTGATATAATAAGACAATCATAACCAATAACTTTGGTAACCGTACCTGTAAATCCAACCCAATGTTCCAGTCTGTGCAGTAAGATGTTATGATCAACAGTGTCAAAGGCTGCATTGAGGTCCAATGACACTACGACTGATGTTTTGCCAGTATCCGTATTAAGGCGTATATCATTTAAAACCTTAATGAGAGCTGTTTCTGTGCTTTTATTAGCGCAGAAACTGACTGAACGTTATCAAAATAGCCATTGGGCGTTAAGAATGTGGTTAGTTGATTAAAACGACTTTTTCAATGATTTTGCTAATACATTGTAGATTGGATATGGGCCAGTGGTTTCTTAGTATGGATGCATCTATTTTGAAGTAGGGGCTTTATAACAGCTGTTTTTAGGGAGTTAGGAAATGTCTCAGACAGCAGTGATATATTTACAATTTTAAGCATGTCTGCTGCTTAGAGGTGAAAAACAGATTTGTAAAAGTTGGTAGGTAAAGTATCTAAGCAGCATCTAGAAGAGCTGAGATTCTGTACTGTTCTCTCCAGTTTCATTGTCCATCAAACTCAATTCTGACATCAAGCTGAGTTCCCCTCTTTTTTTGCTGGTATTTTCAGATGTTGAGCTGCTTGTAATTAAGAGGACATGTCCTGCCTGATTGTATACATCTTTGCCTTTGAAAAAAGTTCCTCTTATAAACAGAGAGAAGTTCAGGTGACAACTGTGAAAGGGGTTTGTTAACTTCTGTACTGTAGCAAATATCACACGAGTATCAGTGGTATTGTTTATATTTCTACTGATGATGTCAGAGAAGAAAGACTGTGTCTCTTTGCCTATTTCAGTATTATATGTGTGGAGCATCTCTTTATGGATCTGATAGTGGATCTGGAGTTTGTATTTGCTGTGTTTTTTCCAGTCTTCCTACTCTCTCCTTTTAGGAGTTTAACTGTTGGATTCTGTTTACATTGATCTTTCTGTTTGTTAGTGACTGTTTTAACATTTACTGGAGCAATGTCTTCTATAATATTTAGCAATTTTAATTAAAATTGATTCAGCTATTCATCTACAGAGTCTGACAGTTGACTCAAGGTCCTTGAACGTTTCTGCTCAAGGAGAGCTCTTGTGTGATCATTTATGACTCTCTTTCTTACAGTCATAAATGTATTCTGAAGGTGTGAGGACATAAACACATCTAAGAAAACACCGATTTGATCAGATAAGGCCAAGTCTCTGACGGTTGTAGAGATATTGAGTCCCTTTATGATGACAAGGTCCAGGGTATGACCTCTATATGCTGTGTTAGACTAAAGGGTAACACGTAGTGCATTTACTTTCCTCAACATTCCTGTTTTCTGTATTATCTACATGCAAGTTGAAATCCCCTGATATAATAAGACAATCATAACCAATAACTTTGGTTACCGTACCTGTAAATCCAACCCAATGTTCCAGTCTGTGCAGTAAGATGTTATGATCAACAGTGTCAAAGGCTGCATTGAGGTCCAATGACACTACGACTGATGTTTTGCCAGTATCCGTATTAAGGCGTATATCATTTAAAACCTTAATGAGAGCTGTTTCTGTGCTTTTATTAGCGCAGAAACTGACTGAACGTTATCAAAATAGCAACTGTGCGTTAAGAATGTGGTTAGTTGATTAAAATGACCTTTTTCAATGATTTTGCTAATACATTGTAGATTGGATATGGGCCAGTGGTTTCTTAGTATGGATGCATCTATTTTGAAGTAGGGGCTTTATAACAGCTGTTTTTAGGGAGTTAGGAAATGTCTCAGACAGCAGTGATATATTCACAATTTTAAGCATGTCTGCTGCTAAGAGGTGAAAAACAGATTTGTAAAAGTTGGTAGGTAAAGTATCTAAGCAGCATCTAGAAGAGCTGAGATTCTGTACTGTTCTCTCCAGTTTCATTGTCCATCAAACTCAATTCTGACATCAAGCTGAGTTCCCCTCTTTTTTTGCTGGTATTTTCAGATGTTGAGCTGCTTGTAATTAAGAGGACATGTCCTGCCTGATTGTATACATCTTTGCCTTTGAAAAAAGTTCCTCTTATAAACAGAGAGAAGTTCAGGTGACAACTGTGAAAGGGGGTTTGTTAACTTCTGTACTGTAGCAAATATCACACGAGTATCAGTGGTATTGTTTATATTTCTACTGATGATGTCAGAGAAGAAAGACTGTGTCTCTTTGCCTATTTCAGTATTATATGTGTGGAGCATCTCTTTATGGATCTGATAGTGGATCTGGAGTTTGTATTTGCTGTGTTTTTTCCAGTCTTCCTACTCTCTCCTTTTAGGAGTTTAACTGTTGGATTCTGTTTACATTGATCTTTCTGTTTGTTAGTGACTGTTTTAACATTTACTGGAGCAATGTCTTCTATAATATTTAGCAATTTTAAATAAAAATGATTCAGCTATTCATCTACAGAGTCTGACAGGTGACTCAAGGTCCTTGAAAGTTTCTGCTCAAAGAGAGCTCTTGTGTGATCATTTATGACTCTCTTTCTTACAGTCATAAATGTATTCTGAAGGTGTGAGGACATAAACACATCTAAGAAAACACCGATTTGATCAGATAAGGCCAAGTCTCTGACGGTTGTAGAGATATTGAGTCCCTTTATGATGACAAGGTCCAGGGTATGACCTCTATATGCTGTGTTAGACTAAAGGGTAACACGTAGTGCATTCACTTCCTCAACATTCCTGTTTTCTGTATTATCTACATGCAAGTTGAAATCCCCTGATATAATAAGACAATCATAACCAATAACTTTGGTAACCGTACCTGTAAATCCAACCCAATGTTCCAGTCTGTGCAGTAAGATGTTATGATCAACAGTGTCAAAGGCTGCATTGAGGTCCAATGACACTACGACTGATGTTTTGCCAGTATCCGTATTAAGGCGTATATCATTTAAAACCTTAATGAGAGCTGTTTCTGTGCTTTTATTAGCGCAGAAACTGACTGAACGTTATCAAAATAGCCATTGGGCGTTAAGAATGTGGTTAGTTGATTAAAACGACTTTTTCAATGATTTTGCTAATACATTGTAGATTGGATATGGGCCAGTGGTTTCTTAGTATGGATGCATCTATTTTGAAGTAGGGGCTTTATAACAGCTGTTTTTAGGGAGTTTAGGAAATGTCTCAGACAGCAGTGATATATTTACAATTTTAAGCATGTCTGCTGCTTAGAGGTGAAAAACAGATTTGTAAAAGTTGGTAGGTAAAGTATCTAAGCAGCATCTAGAAGAGCTGAGATTCTGTACTGTTCTCTCCAGTTTCATTGTCCATCAAACTCAATTCTGACATCAAGCTGAGTTCCCCTCTTTTTTGCTGGTATTTTCAGATGTTGAGCTGCTTGTAATTAAGAGGACATGTCCTGCCTGATTGTATACATCTTTGCCTTTGAAAAAAGTTCCTCTTATAAACAGAGAGAAGTTCAGGTGACAACTGTGAAAGGGGTTTGTTAACTTCTGTACTGTAGCAAATATCACACGAGTATCAGTGGTATTGTTTATATTTCTACTGATGATGTCAGAGAAGAAAGACTGTGTCTCTTTGCCTATTTCAGTATTATATGTGTGGAGCATCTCTTTATGGATCTGATAGTGGATCTGGAGTTTGTATTTGCTGTGTTTTTTCCAGTCTTCCTACTCTCTCCTTTTAGGAGTTTAACTGTTGGATTCTGTTTACATTGATCTTTCTGTTTGTTAGTGACTGTTTTAACATTTACTGGAGCAATGTCTTCTATAATATTTAGCAATTTTAATTAAAATTGATTCAGCTATTCATCTACAGAGTCTGACAGTTGACTCAAGGTCCTTGAACGTTTCTGCTCAAGGAGAGCTCTTGTGTGATCATTTATGACTCTCTTTCTTACAGTCATAAATGTATTCTGAAGGTGTGAGGACATAAACACATCTAAGAAAACACCGATTTGATCAGATAAGGCCAAGTCTCTGACGGTTGTAGAGATATTGAGTCCCTTTATGATGACAAGGTCCAGGGTATGACCTCTATATGCTGTGTTAGACTAAAGGGTAACACGTAGTGCATTTACTTCCTCAACATTCCTGTTTTCTGTATTATCTACATGCAAGTTGAAATCCCCTGATATAATAAGACAATCATAACCAATAACTTTGGTTACCGTACCTGTAAATCCAACCCAATGTTCCAGTCTGTGCAGTAAGATGTTATGATCAACAGTGTCAAAGGCTGCATTGAGGTCCAATGACACTACGACTGATGTTTTGCCAGTATCCGTATTAAGGCGTATATCATTTAAAACCTTAATGAGAGCTGTTTCTGTGCTTTTATTAGCGCAGAAACTGACTGAACGTTATCAAAATAGCAACTGTGCGTTAAGAATGTGGTTAGTTGATTAAAATGACCTTTTTCAATGATTTTGCTAATACATTGTAGATTGGATATGGGCCAGTGGTTTCTTAGTATGGATGCATCTATTTTGAAGTAGGGGCTTTATAACAGCTGTTTTTAGGGAGTTAGGAAATGTCTCAGACAGCAGTGATATATTCACAATTTTAAGCATGTCTGCTGCTAAGAGGTGAAAAACAGATTTGTAAAAGTTGGTAGGTAAAGTATCTAAGCAGCATCTAGAAGAGCTGAGATTCTGTACTGTTCTCTCCAGTTTCATTGTCCATCAAACTCAATTCTGACATCAAGCTGAGTTCCCCTCTTTTTTTGCTGGTATTTTCAGATGTTGAGCTGCTTGTAATTAAGAGGACATGTCCTGCCTGATTGTATACATCTTTGCCTTTGAAAAAAGTTCCTCTTATAAACAGAGAGAAGTTCAGGTGACAACTGTGAAAGGGGGTTTGTTAACTTCTGTACTGTAGCAAATATCACACGAGTATCAGTGGTATTGTTTATATTTCTACTGATGATGTCAGAGAAGAAAGACTGTGTCTCTTTGCCTATTTCAGTATTATATGTGTGGAGCATCTCTTTATGGATCTGATAGTGGATCTGGAGTTTGTATTTGCTGTGTTTTTTCCAGTCTTCCTACTCTCTCCTTTTAGGAGTTTAACTGTTGGATTCTGTTTACATTGATCTTTCTGTTTGTTAGTGACTGTTTTAACATTTACTGGAGCAATGTCTTCTATAATATTTAGCAATTTTAAATAAAAATGATTCAGCTATTCATCTACAGAGTCTGACAGGTGACTCAAGGTCCTTGAAAGTTTCTGCTCAAAGAGAGCTCTTGTGTGATCATTTATGACTCTCTTTCTTACAGTCATAAATGTATTCTGAAGGTGTGAGGACATAAACACATCTAAGAAAACACCGATTTGATCAGATAAGGCCAAGTCTCTGACGGTTGTAGAGATATTGAGTCCCTTTATGATGACAAGGTCCAGGGTATGACCTCTATATGCTGTGTTAGACTAAAGGGTAACACGTAGTGCATTCACTTCCTCAACATTCCTGTTTTCTGTATTATCTACATGCAAGTTGAAATCCCCTGATATAATAAGACAATCATAACCAATAACTTTGGTAACCGTACCTGTAAATCCAACCCAATGTTCCAGTCTGTGCAGTAAGATGTTATGATCAACAGTGTCAAAGGCTGCATTGAGGTCCAATGACACTACGACTGATGTTTTGCCAGTATCCGTATTAAGGCGTATATCATTTAAAACCTTAATGAGAGCTGTTTCTGTGCTTTTATTAGCGCAGAAACTGACTGAACGTTATCAAAATAGCCATTGGGCGTTAAGAATGTGGTTAGTTGATTAAAACGACTTTTTCAATGATTTTGCTAATACATTGTAGATTGGATATGGGCCAGTGGTTTCTTAGTATGGATGCATCTATTTTGAAGTAGGGGCTTTATAACAGCTGTTTTTAGGGAGTTAGGAAATGTCTCAGACAGCAGTGATATATTTACAATTTTAAGCATGTCTGCTGCTTAGAGGTGAAAAACAGATTTGTAAAAGTTGGTAGGTAAAGTATCTAAGCAGCATCTAGAAGAGCTGAGATTCTGTACTGTTCTCTCCAGTTTCATTGTCCATCAAACTCAATTCTGACATCAAGCTGAGTTCCCCTCTTTTTTTGCTGGTATTTTCAGATGTTGAGCTGCTTGTAATTAAGAGGACATGTCCTGCCTGATTGTATACATCTTTGCCTTTGAAAAAAGTTCCTCTTATAAACAGAGAGAAGTTCAGGTGACAACTGTGAAAGGGGGTTTGTTAACTTCTGTACTGTAGCAAATATCACACGAGTATCAGTGGTATTGTTTATATTTCTACTGATGATGTCAGAGAAGAAAGACTGTGTCTCTTTGCCTATATCAGTATTATATGTGTGGAGCATCTCTTTATGGATCTGATAGTGGATCTGGAGTTTGTATTTGCTGTGTTTTTTCCAGTCTTCCAACTCTCTCCTTTTAGGAGTTTAACTGTTGGATTCTGTTTACATTGATCTTTCTGTTTGTTAGTGACTGTTTTAACATTTACTGGAGCAATGTCTTCTATAATATTTAGCAATTTTAAATAAAATTGATTCAGCTATTCATCTACAGAGTCTGACAGGTGACTCAAGGTCCTTGAAAGTGCCAGTTCCAAGAGAACACTCATGTGATCATTTATGACTCTCTTTCTTACAGTCATAAATGTATTCTGAAGGTGTGAGGACATAAACACATCTAAGAAAACACCGATTTGATCAGATAAGGCCAAGTCTCTGATGGTTGTAGAGATATTGAGTCCCTTTATGATGACAAGGTCCAGGGTATGACCTCTACATGCTGTGTTAGACTAAAGGGTAACACATAGTGCATTTATTTCCTCAACATTCCTGTTTTCTGTATTATCTACATGCAAGTTGAAATCCCCCTGATATAATAAGACAATCATAACCAATAACTTTGGTTACCGTACCTGTAAATCCAACCCAATGTTCCAGTCTGTGCAGTAAGATGTTATGATCAACAGTGTCAAAGGCTGCATTGAGGTCCAATGACACTACGACTGATGTTTTGCCAGTATCCGTATTAAGGCGTATATCATTTAAAACCTTAATGAGAGCTGTTTCTGTGCTTTTATTAGCGCAGAAACTGACTGAACGTTATCAAAATAGCCATTGGGCGTTAAGAATGTGGTTAGTTGATTAAAACGACTTTTTCAATGATTTTGCTAATACATTGTAGATTGGATATGGGCCAGTGGTTTCTTAGTATAGATGCATCTATTTTGAAGTAGGGGCTTTATAACAGCTGTTTTTAGGGAGTTAGGAAATGTCTCAGACAGCAGTGATATATTTACAATTTTAAGCATGTCTGCTGCTAAGAGGTGAAAAACAGATTTGTAAAAGTTGGTAGGTAAAGTATCTAAGCAGCATCTAGAAGAGCTGAGATTCTGTACTGTTCTCTCCAGTTTCATTGTCCATCAAACTCAATTCTGACATCAAGCTGAGTTCCCCTCTTTTTTTGCTGGTATTTTCAGATGTTGAGCTGCTTGTAATTGAGAGGACATGTCCTGCCTGATTGTATACATCTTTGCCTTTGAAAAAAGTTCCTCTTATAAACAGAGAGAAGTTCAGGTGACAACTGTGAAAGGGGTTTGTTAACTTCTGTACTGTAGCAAATATCACACGAGTATCAGTGGTATTGTTTATATTTCTACTGATGATGTCAGAGAAGAAAGACTGTGTCTCTTTGCCTATTTCAGTATTATATGTGTGGAGCATCTCTTTATGGATCTGATAGTGGATCTGGAGTTTGTATTTGCTGTGTTTTTTCCAGTCTTCCTACTCTCTCCTTTTAGGAGTTTAACTGTTGGATTCTGTTTACATTGATCTTTCTGTTTGTTAGTGACTGTTTTAACATTTACTGGAGCAATGTCTTCTATAATATTTAGCAATTTTAAATAAAAATGATTCAGCTATTCATCTACAGAGTCTGACAGGTGACTCAAGGTCCTTGAAAGTTTCTGCTCAAAGAGAGCTCTTGTGTGATCATTTATGACTCTCTTTCTTACAGTCATAAATGTATTCTGAAGGTGTGAGGACATAAACACATCTAAGAAAACACCGATTTGATCAGATAAGGCCAAGTCTCTGACGGTTGTAGAGATATTGAGTCCCTTTATGATGACAAGGTCCAGGGTATGACCTCTATATGCTGTGTTAGACTAAAGGGTAACAAGTAGTGCATTTACTTCCTCAACATTCCTGTTTTCTGTATTATCTACATGCAAGTTGAAATCCCCTGATATAATAAGACAATCATAACCAATAACTTTGGTTACCGTACCTGTAAATCCAACCCAATGTTCCAGTCTGTGCAGTAAGATGTTATGATCAACAGTGTCAAAGGCTGCATTGAGGTCCAATGACACTACGACTGATGCTTTGCCTTTATCCATATTAAGAAGAGGTGAGGACTCACTTCGTCTCTTTCTTCCCCTCCTATATAAATAAAATTGAATTTAATTAAAGCTAACAAGCTCATATGGTTTACATTGAGGAGACGCGATTCAAGTATGTTCATCTTCGCTTTCAGACTTGCCAATATGCCAACATTTGTTCCAGGTATTGTGACTGCTAAAGGAGGTTGGGGAGTCGGTAAACACATTACATGCCAGGTAGCAGACAAGAAGCCATGGCACACACTGGAGGCCAAGGTGGAGCAGTTAACTGGCTAACTCAATGGGGAATGACAGAGAATAGATAGAGAATTTATATATAGAAGTAATAACAGTCAGTGTAATGTTAAAGGCAGTTGTAGTGAGTGTACGATCTTAAATACTGTAACCTTATATTGTATGGCGTTGGGTTAATGAAAAAAAAGAATGAATGTAGAACTTATTGTTCATGATACATTTTGTTGGAACATTTGCCTGGGTCCTATGAGATTGGTTCCAGGGGGATGTGCCCAGTGGGAAGGTCATTTTGGTTTGGCGTGCTTTTGGGGGGAGGAGATGTGAAGTGTGATGATTGCTCTGCTGCGTTTGGTAAATAAAGTTTGATAAATCCAAACCATACCTGTAACCCGTTTTCAGTGAGACTGGATATCACACTAAGTCACCCAATTTATAGGGTTACTTAAGTTTAGAAGCAGTTAGATGTGGTCCGTGACGTCCTACCCAGATAAGTGTGAGTGTGTGTGTGTGACACGTAAACTACTACATCAGCACACTAGTAAACTGCAATCACACTTCCTCTACGTGAGTCATATTGGACTGGGCTGAGAGATTCCTGGTGATTTCCATTCATGTGTCATCCTGTAACCTGCATTACATAGACGAGCACAGTCTTGCACTGTACTTGAACTCGCAACCTCTGGCATGGGAGGCAGGCATGCTAGCATGGAGGCCAAAACCCACGGGTGCTAGCATCTGTCATCAGCACATCTGTTGAGGAGTCAGGGAGTTACACATTTCATTACATTTTTTTTTTAAATGATTATAAAATATAAAGAACACATGATGTATCATGAGATGTAAACAGACGGCTGCCAGACCCCACCTATGAGTGCTGGGAATGACATCAGCTGATGTGTCAGGGGCATGGGATACAGCTGATGTTCGGTTCTGAAGGTTCTGGACACATTACTGTGGTTCTGAATAGTTTGGACACAATCATGTGGTTCTGAAAGGCCTAGATACAAGTTAAAGCTGCTGAGAGTTCTGGACAGAATCATCTGGTTCTGACAGTTCTGGACACAATAATATGTTTCTGAACAAGAGAGAGAGAGAAAGAAAGAGAGTCTTTGTGTGTGTATATGTGATATGTGCGTGTGTCTCTGTGTGTGAGTGAGTATGTGTATGTGTGTGTTTGTGAATCAGTGTATGTGTGTGTACTTGAGTGAGTGTGTGTGTGAAAATGTGATGTGTATGTGTATGTGTGTGTGTGTGAGCAATTACATTTTTCTAGCCAAGTAAAGGACAGACTACAGTAGTTTGGCTAAAGCCCAGATGGGAAAGGGCCCTGATGGTGGGTGCGTGAGCACACACTCCTTCACACACACACAAAGGGTGAGAGACTACTCACGTAAACTGTACAATCTAGCAAATTGTTTGCAAGTGCAATATATGAAACAAACAAAGAGGTCTGAGGGTTGTAACCGTATTATAGTCTTTTTACAGGACATTACCAACACAGTATTACAGACTGCTCTGTGTATTACAGTGCATTACCAACACAGTATTACAGACCCTACGTGATGCATAAAAGAGACTGCCTTGGTGGATCCTGCCTAATATTAGGGTTCAGTCACAGCAATTCATCAACATCAAAACCAATGTCCTCTTTTGGAACTAGTATGCATTGTATGCGTACGATTTTGAACCGCAGTCCCCACAGGTAATATCATTTCTGTTTATTTAGTGCCATCTAGTGGACATCCGTATGGTAGCACACAGCAGGAAGTGGTCATGTTTGCTGGTGTCTAAAGACCCCAGGATCAGTGTGTGAGAATGACACACATCAACACTCGCCATGGTGACGCTTTCCATAGAGACAATGGGCCTCATTCTCGAACGCAGTTAAGAAGAATTTAAGAGGAATTTAAGAGGAATTTCTTCTGAATTGGATTTAGGACAACATTTGGCATTCATGAAAGTTTTCTCATCTGGGATTTGCTCTGAACTTCAGAAGACTTTCCGAACTCGAAATAGCAGTCGTAACTCGGCCAGAGTTTTCTGAAATGCGATTCCTTAAAAAACCACAAGATGGCCCCGTGGAACGAACTGCCTAGCACTACCAGAGCAGGCGCGTCCCTCTCTACCTTTAAGAAGCTTTTGAAGACCCAACTCTTCAGAGAGCACCTCCCTTCCTAACTGGCACTTCGACTAGTGCTTAACTTGCACTTATAGCAGTTACATTCCTGCACTTCATTTTTATTTCCTATTTCGTTTTTCTATTTCTTATGTAAAGTAGTATTTATTGTTACACTAGGTCTCTATTGCTCGTAGCTTGACTGTTCTATCCCTTGTACGTTGCTTTGGACAAAAGTGTCTGCTAAATGACTAAATGTAATGTACACGAACACTGCAAATGTAAGTGAATAAATAAATAAGCACTAAACTCAATCACGTTGATATAGCTATAGTGGAATAGAATGGACACATCTACATCCTGCAACAGTCCATCTCTGCACCGTTCAAGTCATAGACATATATAGTTGAAGTTAGATCTGCGTTTACTCGACGGTGATCGCTTTCCACTTTGACATGACTCGTTTACGAGTTGCTTTCGTGTAGATTCGGTCGATTCCGACTGCACACGTCACTACGGTTGCGTGCCCTTATAAGGAGCTGGCAGGGCGTGTATGTATGCAAATTCAGGAGCACGAGAACGCGCTTTCAATTTAAGAAAACTCTTCCGGGGGAGCACAGCCCAGAAAACTTCTGCTGCGTAGGACCACATTTTCAAGCGTGCATGAATTTGGCGGATGTCTTTTGCTTACGTTGTTTTTCCGAAGCCCGTAAGAAACATTTCAGAAGAAACTTCAGAAAATGTTCGAGAATGAGGGCCAATGACCCTGGTGATGTCACCCTGACATGCTGGGTCTGTCTGAACTCCTGTGTCCATTTCAATTCAATTTTATTTATATAGCGCCATAACAATACAATTGTCTCAAGGCGCTTTACAGAGCCCAGAGCCTGAACCCCCTTAGTGCAAGCACAATGGCAACAGGGGCAAGAAAAAACTCCCTGTTAGTCAGGAAGGAATCTTAAGCAGAACCACGGCACATAAGGGGGGACCCATCTGCTTGAGGTTGGCCGGGTGGAGATAGGAAGGCGGGGGGGGGGGGTAAGTGTACGGCAGTCCGGTGGCGGTGGGTGCAATTTGCCGAGGGTTTCTAGAGGTGGATCGGGTGAAGGGACTACAGCAGCGTCCCATAGCGAAGATAGATAGATGAGGAGTAGTGGGGGTGAGGAGCAATTTTACCACATCCATCAGCAATTGGAATATGCTATAAGGGAGCATTTTTGTTAGTAGACATTTATTTCAGAAACAGATAAGGAGATACCTTTGGGTAGTAGATTTACAGTAGGCAATATGGCCATTTTATCAGTGTTATTATTAGAAGTAGCAATGTGATATGAAAGGAGAGAGAGAGAGAGAGAGACACTGCCTGGCTAGGTGTATGGGAATATTATTTAGTATATTTAGATTTTAGTCATAAGCTTTGTAAGGGTGCACAACAGTGCCCAATTTTCTGGTGACAGTCGCAGGACGCGCCGTATGCTGTCCCCGGGATCTGTCGCACTCCTTCATGGTACAACATACGCTGTCTGTAGCCCAGTTTTGTTGATTAGGGGGGAATTGCATGTGTTTAGATTTGTTTAGTTTATGTAATAGGGTAAAATATTTAGTTGCATATGTTTTTTGAGTCTGCTAGCGATTGCTATTTCAGGTGAAATTCGGTTTTCAGTTGGCTAATCTGTGGCTAATTTGCCTTTCCTAACAGTTTGGTGAACCTTCCCGTTGACTTGGTGGAGGATCCACTAAGTGGCCCTATGGAAAAGCATTTTTAATTAAGGTTAGGCTTAGTTGACGCAATTACTTATGGCTATAAGATGCACTAAAGAGGAATGTCTTTAGTCTCAATTTGAATATAGGTAGGGTGTCTGCATCTCGAATGGAGGCAGGGAGATTGTTCCAGAGGAGGGGGGCTCGGTAGCTAAAGGCTCTTCCTCCAATTGTGGTTTTTGATATTCTTGGAATTACGAGAAGGCCTGCACTCTGGGAACGGAGCAGCCTTGGAGGGCAATAGGGGACAACTAATTCCTTAAGGTAGTTTGGAGCCAGGTCGTTTAGGGCTTTATATGTTAGCAGGAGTACTTTGAAATCAATTCTACTTTTGACAGGGAGCCAATGCAGAGAGGCAAGTACAGGTGAGATGTGTTCATATTTGTTTGTTCTGGTGAGTGTACGGGCAGCAGCGTTCTGTAGAAGTTGGAGGCTCTTTATAGAGTTGATGCTGCATCCGGACAGGAGAGCATTGCAGTAATCTAGTCGGGATGTAATAAATGCGTGGATTAGTTTTTCTGCATCTTGGAGGGATAGGACTTTTCTAATTTTGGCAATATTGCGTAAATTAAAAAAGTATGTCTTTGAGATCTGTTTTATGTGTGAGTCAAGTAGGAGGTCTTGGTTGATATTTACACCAAGGTTTTTGATGCTAGTGTAGCGCCCCCTAGTGTACAGCTGACTACGCCACCCCTTGAACTAAATCTGTCTGTGCTATTGCCAGAGCAAGGGGAACTCTGTCCCAATAATCTGTACAGACACAGGTTCTTAGAAAAGTATAAAAATACAATCTTTTATTAATACATGGTCTAGGTGTTGGTTTGGTTGGTCAACAGGTAAGTATAAAATACATAAACAGTAAATACAGGGGGAAATCGCCAAGCCAACGGCACAGGAGCCAGAGAGGACAATGAGAACCACCAATAGAAGGGTTAGGGTCCCAATATCACACGTGATCACTGTCTATAGACACACTGCAACTAAATGTCACTCTGATCAACTTGATTTAAGGACTTTAGACTTTACACTTCACAGCAACTTCCTGCCACACGTCTAAGCTACCCATTGAGTGCAAGAGGGGGGAACTAGGGAGATTGCCTTCTCAAAAGGGCCCTGTATGTTACCCTGGCTCCACCACCACCGAGGCTGGCTACACGAGAGGGACGGGGGACAAAACAAAGGAATAAAAAACCACTCTAGCCTGTGATGTACAATACGTGCACTCTCACTTACAATACTAGTTACAATCACAGGCTAGAGGAAAAACAAACCACAAGCTCGTCAACCTATAATCAACACCACACTCGTACATGTAGAGAACAGCAACTAACAATTCCCATTACCGTTAAACACGTCTGCCGCTCACGTTAGTCAGTGAGGAACACTGCGTTTGTAGCAGGTACCCCACAGCAGCCACAATACCCAGCGGGTGCTGGTGGAAAACAAACACACATGTTACAATCCGTCCGTTAAAAACAGTGTACGACAACAGTTATGCTGGGCGTTACGTTTTCGTACCTTGTATAGGGAAATGGCCACGCAAACACTGGTAAAACACAGTTCGGTCAGCGTCTGCTCCCACACACACACGCTATTAAAACAAACATTCCTTAGATTGCTAACCGCAGTGAAATCAGCATCAAGAAAAGAACCGTTGGGTTACGGCTGTAACCTTGGTTCTGTGAAGGAAAGAAAGGCTGCCAGACGGCTAGCCCAGAGTGCTGGAATATAATCCGCGCATGCGCGATTTCTGAGGAAGACTTATATCAAAACAATACTCACGTAGGTGTGCCGCGTCACTCTATATAAAGCTGAGCGCGGCTCACAATCGTCCTCATATAAATCCTGAACGCGAAGTCCAGAGCGACGACAAAGTCTGGCAGCCTTTCTTTCCTTCACAGAACCAAGGTTACAGCCGTAACCCAACGTTCTGTTTCAGTCAAGAAAGGCTGCCAGACGGCTAGCCCAGAGGGCTGGAATACATGTATGTCACAACGTCGCGGAGGACGGACCACCCAGCAGAGTTCAATAAGGATAGGACAAAGAAATGTCTTTCAGGCTTTTATTGAATGCTGCACACAAGAGCATTCACCTGGAACTCTGTAGGATACTCAGTTAGAACTCAAAACTGCATTCCCGAATGACAAGCGGGATGTCACATTTAAGGAGTAAACCTGGCAAAGGTCAAAGGTGAAGACCAGCAAGCTGCTTGGCAAATCTCATGCAATGGAACTCCTTTCAGGAGAGCCCACGACGTAGCAATACCCCGTGTCGAATGGGCCACCGCAGTTGTTGGTGCAGAGAGTCCTGACAGCTCATAAGCACACTTAATAGCCTCCACCACCCAGTGTGACAATCTCTGTTTGGAAATGGCTTTCCCTTGCTGACCTGCACCGTAGCATACAAAAAGCTGATCTGTTACCCGGAAACTTTGCGTACGATTGACGTAGCAGAGGAGGGCCGCACTGGGCACAGACAATTCAATGTTTCATCCTCCTCTGACCCAAAGGGAGGGGGATGAAATGGGTCCAAGGCAATGACCTGGTTCAAGTTCTGGGCTGAGAGGATCTTGGGCACGAAGGCTGGGTTAGGGCGCAGCACAATCCCAGCCCCGTCCGGCTTGACATAGAAACAATCTGCATGCACAGACAAGGCGTGGAGTTCTCCAATGCGCTTAGCAGACGTGACAGCCAGTAGGAAGGCTACCTTCAGAGAGAGCCATTTTATATCTACATCTGCCAAGGGTTCAAATGGAGATTTTGTCAGTGCCTGGAGGACTACATTGAGTTGCCATGCAGGCACAGAGGGAAGCCGTCTTGGGCGTAGCCGCTGAGCTCCCTTTAAGAATTGTACGGACAAGGGGTTAGCTCCCACAGTTTTGCCATCTATACGCTCATGGCAGGCTGAAATCGCTGCAAGAAATACCTTCAAGGTCGAAGGGGACTTGCCCTCAAAAACTCAAGTACTGCAAAAACTCAAGTACTGACGTTAGTGAACCTGACCTTGGGCATTCGTTCCGGCGTATGCACCAAGTCTTGAACATCTCCCACCTATAAGAATACAGTGCTCTTGTAGAGGGAGCTCTAGCACTCTGCAAAGTCTGTGTCACCGCGATGGACAATCCTTGAGCCAGGAATGTGTCCCTTTCAGTGGCCAGACCCAAAGATTGAACAGAGAGGGGTCTGGATGCCACAACTGCCCCCCTGCCTGGGATAGTAAATTCTTCCTCAGAGGGATTTCCCATGGCTCCCCTGACAGGAGGTTGTGAATCTCTGCAAACCATGGCGCTTGGTGGCGGCGTGGTGCTACCAGTAAAACCTCCAAGTTCCCTCTCCTCGTCTTCTCCAGTACTGCTGGGATGAGTGAGGTTGGAGGGAAGGCGTAAAGGAGGCCCTGAGGCCACACGTGCGCCAGTGCATCCACCCCTAAAGGAGCCTCGTTTCCGCATAAGGAGAACCCAGTGGGCAGTGGGCCGACTCCTTTGAGGCGAAAAGATCTACGCGTGCCTTCCCAAAACGAGCCCAAATCAGGTGCACTGCGGCTGGATGCAGCCTCCATTCGCTCGGATGCGGACGGCCTCTTGACAACAGGTCCGCCGCAGAGTTCAATGAGCCCGGAAGGTGTACCGCTCTGATGGAGGAGAGATGTTTGTCTACCCAAAGAAGGAGTGTTTGTGCCACACTGTGTAGCGCTGAAGATCTCAGTCCTCCCTGGTGGTTTATGTAAGCTATTGCTGACATGTTGTCTGTCCGCACTAGTACATGTTTGTTCTTTAGTGCCGGCAGGAAATGGCAGAGAGATAGGTAGATTGTCCTTAATTCCAGAACATTTATGTGGGCGGAGTCCCATGGAGGATACCACACTCCCTGAGCTCCCACACTGTTCAACACTGCTCCCCAACCTGAAAGGGAGGCATCGGTGGTTAAGACCTCGCGTCGGCAGACCCTGCCTAGCTGAACTCCTCTGCTCAGATTTTGGGGGGTATTCCACCAGTGGAGAGCCCTTAAGCACTTTGATGTTATCAGAAGGAACTTGTTCCGATCTTTCACAGGGTGGAGTGCCCTGGACAAGTACCATCTCTGTATGGGTCTCATATGCAACAGGCCGAGGCGAACCACCTGAGAGGCCGCAGCCATCAGGCCCAGAAGTCTCTGGCAATCGTGGGACTGGACACTGCTTTGACCCGAGAAGTGAGAAAGGCATTGATTCAAATTGACAATCCTCTGGTCCGACAGACCTGCTAACATGGTGACGGAGTCCAGACTTACCCCCAGGAAGATTTGTTGTGACGGATTCAGCTGGCTCTTCTCCACATTGAGAGACAGGCCTAGCTGTTGCAGGTGGGCTACGACCGCTGCTGTGTCCGACACGGCGTGCCGTCTTGATGGTAAACAAATCAGCCAGTCGTCCAGATAATTTAGCACTCTGATGCCCTGTTGGCGCAGAGGGCTCAAAGCTGCATCCATGCACTTTGTGAACGTGCGGGGTGCTAGAGATAAGCCGAATGGGAGAACATTGAATTCGAAAGCTCTGTCTGTTAGTGCGAACCGGAGGAACCGCCGATGATCGGGGTGGACAGAGATGTGAAAGTAAGCATCTCTCAGGTCTATGCTCGTGAACCAGTCCCCCACCTGGACTGACTGGATAATCTGCTTGATGGAGAGCATCTTGAAACGTAACGGCCGGAGATAGTCGTTCAGTGGTCTCAAATCTAGTATCGGGCGGAACCCACCGCCCCGTTTCGGAACAAGGAAGTAGCTCGAATAGAAGCCACTCTGCTGTTCGCTCTGCTTTATCTCCCTGATTGCCCCTTTTTTTAACAGTGTATCGATCTCTTTTTGAAGAGCCAGTTGCCGCTGTGGGTCTGGTTGGTGAGAGAAAGGAATGCCCTTGAACATGGGCGGACGGCGCTTGAACTGCAGCCGGTAACCAAACATTATTATAGAAAGTACCCATGGAACAGGGGAACAATTTTCCCAAGCCACAATTTGGGCGGGGCTGAACGCATGAGTTTCCATGCACAAAGTGTCAGGAAGAGTGTGGTAGAGCCGCCGGACGAGCATTGGTGGTTGTAGCCGCCACGCTGTTGGGGCTTGGTGAAGGTTCCAGGGCGATGGCTTACAGCTGCGGAGGAGTGTGCAGAATCTTTCTGTACATGCTCCCGCGCATTGGGCCGGCTCTTTGAAAAAGGCACCGAGTTGCCATTCGCATGACCCCACCCGGGTCGTAGGCGCTTTGCGGGCGGGGGTCTAGGCAACAGCTGGTCCCACTGTTTCTTGGACTCCCTGGACTCCTTAGCTCTGCGGAGCATTTCAACTGCTCCAGGCCCGAAGGTAAAGCCAGGACTGAGGGGCAGCTTCATCAGAGTATTTCTGTCAGGCTCTGGGAGCTTTGACTGAGCCAGCCACAGGTGTCGCTGAGCCATCCACAATGAAGCAATGGAACGCCCGCTGCAGTGTGCCGCTCCTCTAGCAAGGTGAACCAGCACCTCTGAGACCTTCCTTAGCTCCTTCACCACCTCTTGTGCGGGGGCAGCAGAGAGGTCCTCTATGAGCTCCATTTGATACAGCGCCAGAACGGATGTAGTGTTCATAAGGCGTGCACCAAAGGCTGTACTGTAAAATGTCCTCTTAAGCCATTTTTCAGTCGTGCGACACTGCTTATTTGGGCATGAAGGATCTTTCCCCACGAGGGCTGTAGGCGGGAGTACAAGAGCAGCTATGGAATCATCCATTGCTGGGTATGCACCAAATCCTACCTCATCCGCCCCATTGATGTTGGCAAACTGTGCCCATTGCCTCATGGGTGGGGTGGCAGCTTCAGGGTGCTGCCAGACAGATGTCATTTCCCTGACAAAATCTGGTAGCACAGGGAGAGAAGATGGTGTACTTGTGGCATCTCTTGCCCTGTCAAACCGAGATGGTGGGGCCTGCGTTGTAGCTGGCATCTCCACCTTTATACGCCTAGCAGCTCTGCACATTAGGCCAATGAACTCATCATCAGAGAGTGCAGCAGAAGCATCAGAGGGCACAGAATGTGAGGATGAGCTTTGGTCAGAGCCCAGATCCGAAGGATGAGGGGATGTTGCAGCTCGGTTGCCAATGTAATCGTCTTCAAGATTATCAGATGCAATCAGTGAAATACCTTCACAGTCATCAGTGGCCCCCCGAGGGGCAGGCCAGTGAGAAGAAGAGACACCAGCAGAACGCTCGTCTGGGGCGGCTGGGCGTCCAGTCAGCTGCTGCATCATCCACTGCTGATTCACAGCCAGTGACGACACCTCTTTAGCCAAATAAGTCATAGTAGTGGCCAGAGCCTCGTATGCCTCATGCTTCCTTTTTCTGTGTTTCTTACCAGAGGGAGGTGAGGCAGACTCCTTGTTTTCACCGACTTTGGTCTCAAATGAAGCTGCCCGGGGTGAACGTTGTGAACCACCATCAGAAGATGCCCTTGATGACACAGATCCATTGCCACCAGCATCCTTGTTCACTCGACTTGACAGGGTGCGAGTGGAGAATGAGGCACAGCTTGGACAGCTGGACGGGTCTACCCTTGAAGCATGTTCCGGGCCGAGGCACGCCACACAGAGGGTGTGGCTGTCCTCAATCGGCATTTTTCCATTGCAGTTCGTGCAATCGTGAAAGCCAGGCATGGTATAGTATAGTATATAGTGGTATACTAAATTACAAAAAAGACACAATCAGTGCACTTATCTGCAACGAGCACAGATGCAGTGGTACCAGACGTGGTACCAGCAATTCTGCCACAGTGGTACCAGAGATGGTACCAATAATAACAACGGTACCAGAGGTGGTCACCTCAGAGTCTGTGGTACCAGAGGTGGTACCAGCAGCCACAAGGCACAGATATTGAGCCTGTAGCAGCCTATGAGAGATATACCTACCTCCCTTAAGCAATTAGGGGAGTGATTCACTCAACAGAGTGAGAGTCCCCGACAATAAGATGCTAGCCTCAGAGTCTGGTACCAGGGCTGGTACCAGTAACCACAAGGCACAGATATTGAGCCTGTAGCTACCTATGAGAGATAAGACTGAGAGATTTTCTCTAGTCAGCCAAATGACTAAATAATAAACAATAGATACTCTCTGTACAACTGTAAAAAATCTCGCCTATTATACATAACATATATTAATATATACAACGTGTACAGACTAGCAAGCTAATAGCAAGTAGGCTAGTATGTTAACTTAAACAATTCTAGCACTCAGGCGAGTGACTCACTCAATAGAGCGAGAGTCGCACACAATATAGGGAGAAAAAGACCGTTTTCTTATTAGTAGCGACAGCTACCTTAAAAACAGTAGAGCACAAGTAAACCTAGCTAGCGCGATAGCCTGGAAAGGGGTATATCTACCAGCTTATATATATATCTATCTAACAGTCAGTAGGCACCTCGCGCTAACTGTCATTAGACCGCACCCAAGACCGCACCCACAGCATGGCTTCCTCACACCGGTGCCGGCAGCAGAGTGGCAACATACCGGTGTAAGGACCCCCAGGTGTCTATATATACGCCTACATCATAAGCATTTAGATGGCCTACCAGATGCCCGCTCCACCCCCCAATTAGTGACGTGATTGGCACTAGGAGGAGAGCGCTCAGAGGAGAGAGAGACTAAGGGACCTAGTCCTAGCCTGGTGCACAGGCTACACTAGTATTGGGTGTTGGGATGCCATCGAGTGTGGGTAGATGGCGAGATAGTGTCATTCTCAATTGATCGGGGCCTATAAGCATAACCTCAGTTTTATCAGAGTTGAGGAGCAGGAAGTTGTTAGTCATCCTAGATTTTACATCTTGCAGGCAAGTTTCTATCTTGGGTAGATGTACAATTTCATCAGGTTTCATGGATAGGTAGAGTTGGGTGTAATCAGCATTGCAGTGGAAGTTAATGCCATGACAGCACCTAAGAGATAATTTTAGTGATCTTTTTTTGCATCATATAACACCTCAATAACTTTAATTTCTTTGTCTCTTGCGTTCACTGTCTCTCCTGTTCTCTATCTTTCAATTACCTTAACAACTACCATGTCAACCTGGCAACACCCTAGCAAGCACCATTATAGCAACCATGATCATAAAGTCAACTCTACCAACCAACATGACTGCCCCAGCAACCAGTATAGCATCCACTTCAGTTACTATAGCAACCACCATGACTACTATCGTGGAGACAAAAACTTCTGAAATTGCTTCCCAAGGCAAACAGGTAGTGAAGATACTGAACACTTTATTTCAGAGCAGTTAACTACTACAGAGCTGGTCCATGGAGCATCTCATACGATTTCAAAAGCTTACTGACTGACTGACACCAGGAAGAAGCAGCTCTTTATAGAGATCTGGCTCCTCCTGTCCTTTCCTTTCCTTGTCTATCTAATCAGGGTTTTTGTCCCGACTCTTCCTTGTATGACTTTACTAGCCTTCCTAGAGTCAATAACTGACTGTTCCTGGGTGGCCTGCCTCTCTTGATGTAGTTTTTAGAAAAGGTTGCTCTGCCATTATGGTGATCAGCCATTTTGTTGTGTTACAGCCATTTTGTTCATTGTTGCTTTCGTTTCTTTGGATGTCCATGTTCCAGCATCAGTAATTCAATAATACAGCAGTAATTTAAAATACAACACTACCCTAACAATAACCTAGCAACCACATCAGTTACACTAGCAACATCCTAGCAACCACTACTATAATTCCAACCTAGAAACCCCCGTGACTACCCTAGCAACACCCTAAATACCCTAGTAACCACTTCAATAATGACCACCTATATTTCTTTCTTTAGCTCTCTCTTAATGTTCTTATCACCTTCCCAGTCTCACACTCTACTGTCTCTGTCTTTCTACCTCCTTATATCTCTCTCTATAAATTTAGCAGTCTTCACACATCTCTTTACACATCCCTTGTTGCCCTCCTTCTCCTTAGTCTCTCTCTCTCTGCATGCCTTGAATTGTCTTAAATGTCCTGATCTTTTACTTTGAATTATTAACTTTTGCTTTGCATGCACTAGTATTTCCTTCAGGAATACTGCGATTGGATCCACAGTCTTTTTCTGAAAGCATTACAGTACGAACAGGCCAATATGGATCCAGCCGACGTGGAGTCAGTGCGTGTGGCCCTGGTAGCTCAGGGGAAGAGGATTGTGCAGACCGAGGAGGTCCTAAATGCCGTCGGTAACGAGGTGACTGGGATTTCCGCCCAGATGGGTCAACTGTCTGCACAGTTTGAGCAACTGTTGGCACAACTGAAGCCTCCTCTTGTCGGACCGCCGCAAGCTCCAGCTCCGATTGCAGCTCCAGCCTGTTCCGGGGCCTTATGTGGCATATTCTTAGTGCAGTGTGGGCTTCATTTTGAGATGCAGGCACTGTCTTTTTTGACTGAGCGCTTCCGGGTCGCTTACATCATCTCGTATCTCACCGGCTGTCACATGCCGGCTCTCTGCATGCAACATGAATGGGAGTTCCACACTTCAGGTTGTATAAATAAAAGGATTTATTAAAGTATAATAGAAACAGTCAGTATAATTGTCAGAAATAAAAGTGTGGTGCAAGCGGGTGTTTACAGCCAGATTCAAAACTACCCATAAAAGAATCAACCTACAACTCATACAGTGTTATGCACCCACCAACAACACAGAAGAGGAAACGAAAGACATTTTCTATAACCAACTACAACAGCTGCTCCAGGCCAGGAAAGAAAAAGACATCACTATACTCATGGGCGACATGAACGCAAAGGTGGGAAACGACAACAGTGGATACCAACTGGTGATGGGGAAACATGGAATCGGCTGCATGAATGAAAACGGCGAGAGATTTGCAGACACCTGTGCTGACTACAATCTGGTCATAGGAGGGACAGTCTTTCCACATAAACCCATCCACAAAGCCACCTGGATGTCACCTGATCACACTACCGAAAATCAAATCGACCACATATGCATAAACAGGAAGTTCAGGCGCTCTCTCCTAGATGTCCGTGTGAAGAGGGGGGCAGACGCTGGGTCAGACCACCACCTACTGGCTGCAAAACTCCAGCTCAAGCTGAAGCGATGCAACAACCCCACCAACACAAGAACAAAGTTCAACACCCAGCTCTTCCAGGACATAGGAACAACTGAACTGTACCAAACCACCTTACAGAACAGGTTCCAAGCCCTGCAAGAAGAACAACACAAATCAGTGGAAGAGCACTGGAGCAACCTGAAAAACATATGGAAAGAGGCGTGCCTAGAAGTAGTGGGGAGAAAAGCAACAAACCATAAACCTTGGTTGTCAACAAACACACTGAAGAAAATTGAAGAAAGGAGGACAAAAAAACACACACTAAACAAAAGCAAAACCCGAGCAAAAAAGGCAGCAGCTCACAAAGAATATGAAACAGCAAATAAAGAAGTGAAGAAAAGTGCAAAATGTGACAAGCGGAATTACATTGAGAATTTGGCACGGGAAGCAGAGGAAGCAGCTGGAAAAAACAACATCAAAGAACTCTACATGACCACCAAGAAACTAGCTGGTAAGTTTAGACAGACAAACACCCAGATCAGGGATAAACAGGGACGACTTCTCACCACCAAAGAAGAACAACATCGAAGGTGGACAGAACACTTTAAGGAGCTGCTCAACAGACAGCCCCCTGCCCAAAAGGTAGAGATCCCACCAGCCACACACACGCTGGACATCAACTGTGGCCCCCCAACAAGATCTGAGGTGAGGAAGGCCATCAAGGAATTGCGACGTGGCAAAGCAGCAGGGCCAGATGACATCCCATCAGAGGCTCTACAAGCAGATCTCGACACCTCAACCACCATGCTCCACCAGCTAATAAAGACCATATGGTTGGAAGAAGGAAACATACCAACAGACTGGAAGGACGGGCTCATTGCTGTCATACCAAAGAAAGGAAACCTCAGGGATTGCAACAGCTACCGAGGGATCATGTTGCTATCAACACCAGGCAAAGTGTTCAGCCGCATCATCTTAGAGAGACTTCGTAAGGGGGTTGATGATGAACTGAGAGAAAACCAAGCTGGTTTCAGGAACAAAAGATCGTGCACCGACCAAATTGCTAGCCTCAGGATCATCATTGAGCAGTCTATAGAATGGCGAACACCTGTTCATGTCAATTTCATAGACTTTGCAAAGGCATTTGACAGTGTAGACCGTGAAATGCTATGGAAACTCATGGCACACTATGGAATCCCCACAAAGTATACCAACATCATCAAGAACATGTACTGGGACATGCAATGCAACGTACTCTTCCAGGGATGCGCACAAGAAAAATTCAAAGTACTCACTGGCGTGAAACAGGGCTGCCTGCTTTCCCCTTTCCTCTTCCTTCTGTGCATTGACTGGATCATGGTACAATCAACCCACAATAAAAAGACTGGCATCCAGTGGAGTCTAACAGAACATCTGGAGGACCTCGACTTTGCGGATGACATCGCACTACTCTCCCATAGCCACCAACAGATGCAGGACAAATCCGAACTGCTAGAAAAAACAGCAGCTGGACTTGGACTCAAAATAAATGGTCCAAAAACCAAAGTAATGCGGATAAACACCAAGAACACGGACCCAATAACCATCGGGGACCAGACGCTGGAAGATGTCGACAAATTCACCTACCTGGGAAGTGTGATAGCTGTTGATGGTGGGACAGAGGATGACGTGAAGACAAGAATTGGGAAAGCAAGAACAGCATTTAACATCTTAAACAAAATTTGGAAAAGTAAAAACATCTCCCTCAAGACGAAGCTTCAAATCTTCAACTCCAACATCAAAACCGTGCTGCTCTATGGCTCCGAAACCTGGAGAACTACCACCAACATCACAAACAAACTACAAACCTTCATAAACCACTGTCTAAGACGCATCCTTGGAGTCTTCTGGCCAAACACAATAAGCAACATCAACCTATGGGAATGCACAAAACAAGAAACAGTAGATATACAGCTGTTAAGGAGAAAATGGAGCTGGATTGGACACACACTACGAAGAAACACAACAGCAATAACAAAACAGGCACTGACATGGAACCCACAAGGCAAACGGGGTAGAGGACGACCCAAAAACACCTGGAGAAGGAGCACAGAGCAGGAATTCAAGAAGAAGGGGCTGACGTGGAAACAGCTGGAGAGGATGGCTCAGGACAGACGAGGGTAGAAACAATTCATCAATGGCCTATGTTCCGAGAGGAATACAAAGGCTTAACAAGCAAGCGGGTGTTTAAGTAGTGTACACATGTTCAACAAACAAACATAAACAACGCGTCGAAGAGAGGGAGCCTCCTGCACACTGGACCAAGGCCTTCTTATGGTGCAGCTCATCAAGGCCTCATTCCTCACACCTGCCCAGACTCTGCTACTCAGCTGTGGAGAATAGAGAGCACTGATAGCAGGGGGCGGGGCAGACCAGGCTGGGTCGTGACACCGGCCGAGCAGAGAAGTGGGCGACTGCTGAGTGGGTGAGAGACACTCCTCTCTGCGCTTTGGTGGAGTTGTTCACAGAGGCACTGAGCAAGATTTTTGACCACACTGCTCATGGCAGAGAGGCAGCAAGATCTTTGATGGACCTGCGTCAAGGTAATCGTAGCGTCAGTGCTTATGCTGTTGAGTTTCGCAGTCTAGCCACAGATAGTGGGTGGAATGACGAATCTCTGTTCGACGCCTTCATGCGTGGACTAGCTGATTACATTAGAGACCATCTGACAGCCATCGATATGCCAAAGGATCTCAACTCTCTCATCGCTCTGGTTAACGTGATTGACAACCGTATAAAGTTGCGAGAGAGAGAGAGACCCAAGCAGCAGGTCTACCCTCTATCCCAGAGGGGTCCGGCTACTGATTCTCGTCTTTCCTGGCGATCGCCCGTGCGGTTCAGCCCTGTTGCCGCCTCACCAGCGCCTCCCGCGGATTCGGAGGAACCCATGCAGTTGGGTCGGACCAGGCTCACGGCAGAGGAGCGCCAACGTCGGATACGTGAGGGAAAGTGTATCTACTGCGGGCAGATGGGCAACTTCATTGCTGCATGCCCATTAAAGAGCCAGACTTGTGTGAGGAATGCACTGGTAAGCCACACTACATTCTCTTCATTTCGGCCTGTTATTCAAGCACAACTTATCACTCCCTCTCTGACTGTCACTCATCCTGTTTTAGTAGATTCTGGGGCTGATGAGAACTTTATGGATTGGAGGTTAGCTAAGAGATTAGAACTGGAATTAATTTCTCTTCCCAAGGCCTTAGAAGCTCACGCTCTGGATGGACGCCTACTGTGTAGGGCAGGGCTCTTCAATAGGCGGCCCTCGGGCCGGATCCGGCTCTCAAGCTGCTTTGGACTGGCCCCCGGAGTGTGCTCCGGTAGCATCTGTCGGCGGGGAAAACTTATTTCCTAAAGAATCCGTATTGAAACCGGAAGTCGTCACTTTACTCTGTTTGCACACAGAAGCGGGGGCAGAATAGTAAAACAAAAAATTGGTGCACTTGGAAGTTGTTTGCCAGTTAAATTAATGAAATTCTAAACTGATACAGTTCACCTGAACTGAGTGATGAAATTTCAAACCCATTTCCTTGATAGAATACCAAGCACTTTTAAGTTGTTACAATTCTATTCAGTTCCATGCAATGCACTTGGTTGGTGGAGACACATTTGATTCTGCCTGTTACTCAAATCAGTTTAATCTTAAATATTGAGGATAATGACCAGTAAAGTTGTGTTGGTACAGCTATGTACAATGAAGTGCATGTTTTTGTTATTTAATTGCATTTCTCCAATTGTCTGTTTAATATGGCTTGGTTATTGCTCTCCTGGTTTGATGTTTTAAGCACTTACAAAATAAAATATATTCACTCCTTCAGTATGTTGTTGTAATTTCTTTATTTGTTACCGTGATTACTCATATCCTCCGGCCACTGACTTTGCCTCAGTTTAAAGAACCGGCCCCAGCTCCAAACTAATTGAAGAGCCCTGGTGTAGGGTGACTCACCGCACCTGTCCTATCCAATTTACGATTTCTAAAGATCACACAGAGGTGTTGAGCTTCTATCTCTTAAACTCCCCATCACATCCTCTCATTTTGGGTTACCCATGGCTTTCTAAGCATAACCCTCACATTAACCCTTTGTTGCCAGCCCCTAAAATGACTGATTTAGGGTGCTTTCAATTAAAGCAGTGATGTAAGAACACTTTGTAACATATATTAATGTGTGATATCTCATTTTAAAGCTAATAGTAAGGAGTACAACACAGCACACAGTTTTTTCATTTTTCAAAGATGTTTCTTTATTGTATGCAAATGTGTATTAATTATGCGCATACATTATGTACATTTCTCATCTGAAGAGCTAAGTATACATATTTATTAAAAAATTTCAACTACAAATCAATACATACTCAATCAGCCATATCTTCCTAAAATGTCAGCTTGATCTGAGCAAAACCTCAAATATTACAGCCCAATATCTGGCGTCCTCCACATTATGTACATTTCAAAATTCCAGTAAAATTCAGTGTGATAAAATATGTCCAGTTTGTAGCGAAGGGAGAGCGTGGTCACCCCACATGGATTTGAACCTGGGTCTACAGGGTACCAAACATGCACTCTGACTGCTATACCAATGAGCCAGGCTCCATAGTGTGGCAGTCAGAGCACACACTCATCTGTAGTGACGGCACTTCGTCACACTGCCCTCCACCCTTGCGCTTCATGCACATAGGCATTCCATCCAGAGTGCCCCCCCCCCCACACACACACACACAAGTGCTTCACCCATCTATGGGGCCCCTCACACAGGGGTCAACCTACCTTGGGGTCCCTCATACAGTGTTACGGCCACTCCTCCGATGACCTCTAGGGAAGCCATCCCACCTCTGACATCATTTGTAGCGAACAGAGAGCATAGTCAACTCACCTGGCCTGGCTACAGGGTGCCAAACATGCACTCTTACTGCCATACCAAAGAGCCTGGCAGTCAGAGTGAATGTTTGGCATCCTCTAGAACCGGGTTGATTCGGAGAGAGGGAGGGCGGGAGAGATAAAGAGAGAGAGAGTGGAAAGAGAGAGAGAGTGAGAGAGAGAGAGAGAGGTGACTATGCTCTCTGTTCGCTACAAATGGTGTCAGAGGTGGGATGGCTTGCCGTGAGGTCATCGGAGGCTTGCCCGTAAAACTGTATGAGGGGAACATGGGCTTTGGGCAAGGTCTACCATGTCACGGGAGCGGCTCAAAGCCCTGATGGCCATGTTACATGTAGTGCTGAGGATGGAAATGATAAGCTGAGAAAAGTCAGAACTTTCCTTGACTATTTCAAGGAGCGCTGCAAAGCTCTGCATCAGCCCTTTCAAAATGTGTCCGTTGATGAGCAAATGGTGAAGAGTAAGCCCAGATCTGGAATTCGTCAATATATAAAAAGGTCCAACTCTCCTGGATTGTAGGCCTCTTGGGCCCTTTCCCTCTTGGTCTCACACCTCTTGCTGGTCTTGGGTTGGCTGCCAGATTTTCAGGAGCACCCTCACCGCTGCTCTCCTCGTGGCTAATATTGCCATTACCTAAGCTGAAAATCAATTGATCAGAAAAAGGAACAGTTAATTTTCTATTCTTCTTTTACACTCATATATATATATTATTGTACAGGCGTGAAATTACAAGCACACAAAACCTTGAAGTCTCAAATCAACAACGAAATATTGACAGAACTACACTAACTAACTACACTAAAACCATAAGTCACCATCAAAATTGTTCATGAATTAGTTTAGAAAATTATCTTGAAAGAAAAATAAATACTCCTTTATCTTTTCTTCTAAATTTCTTGTAAGTCCCTGCTTGCTTATGCCTTTCAAACGCCAAAATGAAAACCCAGTAACATGTTGTTTGCCATTAGTACAAGGTGCGTACTACAGCTTTGCGGTAAACGAAACACATGTGAATGTTCACCCTCAAATGTCTTATAAATCTACAAATCTAGCCAAGTTGATTGAGTTTGGAACACAAAACTAAATACAAAGGTTTGATAAAGTTTATTATTTACTCCGAGAAACAAATGAGGAAAGCATGCATTGCAGTGACTACTTGTTGGGTGTGTGAATTTACGATGAAACGTACCTTGTGATAGAAACGGAGTCGGAGAGTACTTTTCTCTGGCGCTTTCTCCTTCCAATCCTTGGTGAAATTCAAACTTTTCTCCACTAGAAATCCATCCAATACCACTGTGTACATTGCTTTCTTGGTCACTCATCATTCATTAGAGGGCATTTAAAGAGGGGGACCAGGCGGAGCGGAAGCGTGTACAGGGAGAGCTGAAGACCATGCTGAGAGAGGCAAAGGACTCTTACAGAAGGAAGGTGGAGCAGAAGCTGCAGGAAAACAACATGAGAGAGGTGTGGGATGGCATGAAAACCATCACAGGCTGCAAGAAGAGCAGCAGCACTGTTGAGGGGGATGTGGTGAGAGCAAACCAGTGTAACCAGTTTTACAACAGGTTTGACAACCCAGCTCCAGGTGTTAATGACTGTCTAACACCTATTCCTGCATCCCCCCATCATCAGCTGCTGTTACCTGCTCACTGCATGCCACAGCCCCCCCACCCTCACAACCCTGTGATCTTCCCCTCCCCCCTGCTCTGACCACAGCCAATGTGGCCCCACTCCCTCCAGCTTCCAGCCCTCTGCCATTCTCCAAAGCTGCTGCACCCCTCCCCCAGGCGACCACACAGAGCCTTCCCCCTACCATCACGGCGGTTCAGGTCACTGGAGAGCTGAGGAGACTGCGCCCCAGGAAAGCAGGCGGCCCGATGGAGTCTGTCCAAGACTTCTCAAGGCATGCGCGGTGGAACTGGGTGAGCCTCTGCAGCATATCTTCAACCTGAGCCTCCAACTGGGGAAGGTCCCTGCACTGTGGAAGACATCCTGCCTCATCCCCGTTCCAAAGAAGCCACACCCCAGTGTGATTAATGACTTCAGGCCAGTCGCCTTAACATCACACATTTCAAAGACCATGGAAAGACTGCTACTTCACATCCTCAGACCCCAGGTACGCCATGCACTCGACCCGCTGCAGTTTGCCTACCAGGAGAAGGTGGGCGTGGAAGATGCCATTGTCTACCTAATGCACAGGGCACACTCGTATCTGGACAAGGGGAAAGGTGCTGTGAGAATCATGTTTTTTGATTTCTCTAGTGCCTTTAACACCATCCAGCCCCTCAGACTGAGTGACAAGCTCTTGCAGATGGGTGTGAACGTCCACCTGGTATCCTGGATCACTGACTACATGACGGAGAGACCACAGTTCGTCAGACTGAAGGACTGTGTCTCTGAGACTGTGTTGTGCAGCATTGGTGCTCCACAGGGGACTGCTCTCACCAGTCCTGTTCACCCTGTACACATCTGACTTCACCTACAACACGGAGTCATGCCACATCCAGAAGTTCTCTGATGACTCTGCTGTTGTGGGATGTATCAGGGATGGACAGGAGGGTGAGTACAGGAGCCTGGTGGATAACTTTGTGCAGTGGTGTAGGAATAACCACCTGCAGCTGAACGCCACTAAGACCAAGGAGATGGTGGTGGACTTTAGGAGGTCCCAGCCTCCTCTGCTACCAGTCTCCATCGAGGGGGTCAGTGTGGAGGTGGTCAACACCTACAAATACCTAGGTGTTCATATGGACAATAAACTGGACTGGTCAGCCAACGTTGATGCAATCTACAAAAAGGGTCAGAGCCGACTTTACTTCCTGAGGAGGCTGAGGTCCTTCAATGTCTGCAACAAACTCCTGCGCATGTTCTACCAGTCTGTTGTTGCCAGCGTCCTTTTTTATGATGTGGTGTGCTGGGGAGGCAGCATAAAGAAGAGGGATGCAGGGCGACTGGACAGGCTGGTGAGGAAGGCGGGAGCTGTTGTTGGCACTGAACTGGACTGCCTCACTACAGTGGCGGAGAGAAGGACCCTGAGTAGGTTGCTGACCATTTTGGACAATGACCACCACCCACTACGCATGACTCTCAACAGACAGAGGAGCACATTCAGTGGCAGACTCCTGTCACTGTCATGCTCTTCAGACAGGCTGAGGAAGTCCTTTGTCCCCAGGGCCATCCAGCTTTTTAATGCCACACAGAAGGGGAGGGGGAGGGAGATGGACTTCTCGGCATGAGTCTACCTCAGTCTGCCCTCCCCTTCTCATCTCATGCACAGACTTTACCACTTACATATTCTGCACTATCACTTTGCTCTTTGCACTTTCATAACACACACACACACACACACACACACAGACACAAGACCACTATCTTGCACTACCCATCCTCACAAGCACAAGAACATTATATATATATTTTTTTTGCACTATCCACACCAGCTGCACAAGATCACTTTCCTCCTGGACCGACACTGTCAAAATCATTGCACTCAGTACAATAGGGCCTGTATCTGGAAACACTCTGTGTGAAAATGTTCTCCCTATGTGTATGTATATATGTTCTCCCTATGTGTATGTATATATGTTCTCCCTATGTGTATGTATATGTGATTTATGTATGTATGTCGGTGAGGTGTATATATTTATAAGATACTGGATGACCTAAATTTCCCTCGGGATTAATAAAGTATCCATCTATCTATCTATCTAGAAATGCTGCCTCTGCTTGTCCTGAAAATCGCTGTTGGTGTCGCTTACTTGCGGACGCCATGTTTGTTTTTCTAACCTCAAAGTCACGTAACTCGCGTAGCTTGATTTGACAAGCTCTGTGGGACTAACCAATCAATAAAATGGATTTAAAAAGCATGCAATCTGATTGGATAGGTCTTGAGGCTTTTGTAAAAAAAAATATATATATATATGTTATTTTCCGTTGTCATGGCACCAAAACGTCATCGTTCCAAAAGGAACGATATTAACACGGGGCGGCTCCACAGGGAGAATATTGGGTTGGGACAGGAGGTGCTCTGTCACCTGTGCTTCTACAGTATCTACCTCAGAGGATTACCACACCTCTGATGTGTCGTCGCCTATCAGTCTCGGGCTCACTGCAGTTCCGCACAGCTCTGCTTCTGCTTCTCAACCAGCATTGCTGGATTCTGACTTCCGAGACTTCCGGGTTCCTCCATGCTACCTCGATCTCAAGGAGGTTTTCAATAAGACCCG
This sequence comes from Clupea harengus, assembly GCF_900700415.2. Lineage (NCBI taxonomy): Eukaryota > Metazoa > Chordata > Actinopteri > Clupeiformes > Clupeidae > Clupea > Clupea harengus. The sequence continues at coordinate 163,854 of NW_024879565.1, forward strand.
GGCCTCCGCGCTACCCCCTCACCCCCCCCAACAGTTCTGTTGCTGCTCCCCTGCATTCTTTGACTTCTCCAAATACTAAGTTTCAGTGGTCCCCTCCTCAGCGGAACGAGCCTTCCAGAGGCTGAAAGAGATTTTCACTACTGCACCTGTCCTCACACTTCCTGATCCCCACCTACAGTTTGTGGTGGAGATAGACGCTTCTGATGTCGGAATTGGTGGAATTCTCTCCCAGCGTTCACCGAAGGACAATAAACTCCATCCCTGCGCCTTCCTCTCCCGAAAGCTCTCGCCTGCTGAGAGGAATTATGATGTTGGGAATAGAGAGTTGTTGGCCATCAAAGTGGCTCTGGAGGAGTGGCGTCACTGGTTGGAGGGAGCAGAGATTCCTTTCCTGGTGTGGACTGACCATAAGAATTTAGAGTACATCCAATCTGCCAAGCGGCTAAATCCTGTGTGATAGGGGCAGTCACGTGGGGGATCGAGAAAGAGGTCAGACAGGCAAGACAGGTGCCGGAGGGCTGCCCCCCAAACCGGTTGTTTGTCCCTGTACCCCTTCATTCCCAGGTCGTCCACTGGGCTCACACCTTCTTAGTTTCCTGCCATCCTGGAGTACGACGAACTCTCTTCGTCGCTAGACAACGGTTCTGGTGGCCGTCCATGAAGAAGGAGGTCGAGGAGTATGTGGCAGCCTGCTCGGTGTGTGCCCGGAACAAGGTTTCCCACCGTCCTCCCTCTGGTCTCCTTCAGCCGCTTCCTGTGGCCCATCGTCCTTGGTCTGATATTTCGTTAGATTTTGTCACGGGGTTACCATCCTCTGAAGGTAATACCACAGTCTTAACAGTCGTTGACAGATTTTCTAAGATGGTGCATTTTATCCCTACGCCTAAACTGCGTTCTGCTAAAGGGACTGCGGAAGCGGTATTGTCCCATGTTTTCCGCATTCATGGTTTTCCCAGGGATGTGGTGTCAGACCGGGGACCGCAGTTTATTTCCCAATTCTGGAAGGCGTTCTGTTCTCTCCTTGGTGCCACGGTCAGTCTCTCTTCAGGATACCATCCCCAGTCTAAAGGCCAGGCGGAACGACTGAACCAGGAACTGGAGACTGGACTACGCTGTCTAGTTTCCCAAAATCCAACCACATGGAGCAAACATCTCATCTGGGTGGAGTATGCGCACAACACACTACCCAGCTCCTCTACTGGTCTGTCTCCTTTTCAGTGTGCTTACGGCTACCAGCCACCACTGTTCCCTGACCCTTGAGAAGGAGGTCAGCGTGCCCTCAGCCCAGAGGTTCATCCACCGTTGCCATTTGGAAGGGAGCCCGGGATATGCTCCTGAGAAGCGCGGTTCAGTCTAAAAGGATGGCCGACCGACGACGGACTCCCGCTCCCACTTACCAGCCGGGAAGTAAGGTTTGGTTGTCCACACGGAACCTCCCCCTGCGTGTGGGATTCCGCAAGTTGGCCCCCCGGTTTGTGGGACCATTTCCAGTGACTAAAATCATTAACCCCGTTGCTGTGCGTCTCAAACTTCTCAGGTCGATGAGGGTTCACCCCACTTTCCATGTGTCCCGGGTCAAACCAGTTTTGGAGAGTCCTTTGGTTCCCCCCGCTAAAACTCCTCCCCCTCCCAGGATGATCGATGGAGGCCCTGTTTTTACAGTGAAACGACTTCTGTCAGTTCGGCGTCGCGGACGGCATTATCTGGTGGACTGGGAGGGTTACGGTCCTGAGGAGAGGTCATGGGTGGCTACGAGTAACATCATGGATCCTTCTCTCATCCAGGATTATCATCGTCTCCATCCTGACCAACCTGGGACGTCAGGTGCCGTCCCTAAAGGGGGGGGGGGGGTACTGTCAAGTCTCGTCCGGTTCGATAGTCAGATGTCTACTGTGTTGTCATTATTTATGTTCTGTGTTGTGTTTGTTTACTCATCTCTCCTCTCGTTTCAGACACGTCATGCCCTACCCTTGTGTGTGCTCCGCCTTGTTGATTGTCTGCCTTGATTGTTTTCACCTGGTGTATATAGTTTGTGTGTCCCTGGGTACGTTCGTCGTAGGATTGAAGCTAAGTTAATCAATTGGCCTTTTAGCCCGTTAAGATTAGCGAGCTGATTGAGAACAGCAAATATCGGTTCGTTAACGGCTGATCCGCATCCTAATCATGTGGTTAATTTCAACCAGGCTAAAGTTATCATGGCATTTGCGCGTGCACGTCCTACTTCAAAAGGCAGGAAAGGTCGATCACCAAAACCATGATTTTCTAACGGTATAATGGTTCTAAACTCAAAGAAAAGGGCTATTTTTTTCTCCGCTGGCGAGTAGGAGATGAATATGAACGCTTATGAAGAATACAAGACCATAATCATGGCAAAATTCAACACCACCACCGCTGTGAGAGCAAGGTGTGTTGGGATGTTTATAGGGTGATATCTATGTATGAATACTTGATGGCAAGTGTCCACTGGCACAGAGGTTTCCTCTACCGGTTTGAATCTGCATGGTTGCTAGTTCAAATCCCCTCACCTCCTTCCTCAATGTAGTTTTACATTTCCTTGGATGTCGCTTTAAATAAAAGCGTCTGTTAAATGACTAAATGTATTAATAACAAATGCAATAAATTGAAGCAGTGAAAATAAATTGTCTGTATTTCTCTCTATTCTTATCATGAGTCCACCTTAATCATTTTCTACAATAATGATATGCTATGGTGTACTAATAACACTCATATAATTATGAGTGCTTTGTTCTCCGCATCACCGACACTACAAAAATGTACCACTCGCAAAAAAGCGCAAGACAGTCAATGTTCCGACTGTGGTGTTTGCAATAAATGACTCGAGAAGGTCTTGTAAATTAATGATTCCTTGTCGGCTGAATCGGTAGCGCTCATACAAGAATAATGGATCTTGGCGATCGCAAAGAACTCTCTCCCTCTGCTAATCTAACTCTAATATCAGTCCTTGGTCAATGGGATCCCTCCTTTTTCCGGGGGTGTGGCAAGCTTATCCAGCTACACTTAAGTTAGCCTGCCCTGGAGCAGGTTAGTGCTAATCGATATGTAACTATGGTGATTTATCAAAAGTTGCTTCCACGAACCAAAAAGAGCGGCGTTTTTGATCTTAGCCTGAAAATTAGCTCGCTAAACCGCTTAGCGAGCTACGACGAATACCCCCCCTGTCTCTCGTTGCCAGTTCGTCTTAGTCTCTTCATGTTTCTAGCGTTCCAGCAATTTCCCGTGCCTGATAGATCTCCTGTTGCCGACCTCTGCTTGTCTTACCGATTATGCCTCTGCCTTTCTCCTTTCGGATACCCTGCCTCATCTTGGACTGCCTACCCGTGCACCGACCTCTACCGCCTGTCCAACGGATTACGTCTCTGCCTTTTCCTTGCCTGAATACCGTTTTCCATCGCTGACTGCCTGCCTGTGTATCGACCCCGGACCGATCTGACTACGAACTCTGCCGCCGTCTTTCTGTACTTAGATTTGTATACTTGTGTATGGATTGCCGATACGTGTACTAAATCCGAAACAGTAAACATATTTATTTGCACATACCTCTGTCTCCTTGTCGTGCGATTGGATCCACAGTCTCTGCTGAAAGCATTACACAGACAGAACAGAGAGATACCAAATTCCCAATAAAGATTTATTTATACACACACACACTCATGACATATACAAGGAATGCCGTGATACAATGAACCGTGATTTCTATAATGATATAAATAACAAAGACATACAAATATGAACAATTATATACAGTAATACAAAACAAGGATGATGGTAAACCCAAGGTAAATAAATACATGATGTACTGATGACAATGGATAACAACCATGACTAGCCTGCATACAGAATGATAAATCCACATAATGATATCGCCAGGAATGTGGCTCTGTCCCTTTAAGACAGGATAAGTAACAGTTATCATGAACATTTCATTACCTACATTAATCATCTCCCTAGCGTTTACTGACTCTTTGATAAAGCGGCAGGAGTAATGGAGCGAAGTATGATGATACAGTGGATACATGAAATCCTGAATGACAGATGTGGATGATTACAACATTACATGGAATAGCAGATACTAGTTACTTTTGACCTGAAACAGACTCGCTAATGTACACAAATATCAACAGAACACTCGTATGGACGCACGGCAAGAATGATCGTGAATGTTTTGATCTGTGAATTGTCTTTTGAATCGTGAATCGTCCAACAACTGCTCCTGATGGTGATGCTCTCCTCCAGCTTCTCTTGACCAAAAACTGGAAAGAGGTCGGTCTGGCTTATATAGCGGTAACTAGATGATGTGATGGACAGGTCAAGGGGCATTCTCATGGGATATTGCTTATCAGTGCGATCTCGGGATGCCGTGAAACAGTCTTGGGCAGGGGCGGAGACAACTTTATGGAAGGGGGGGACACGTCACCTGTTTTCCCCCCTTCCATAAAGTTGCCCCCCCCCCCAAAAAAATCATTGTAAACACAAATAAATAATTTTTAATAATATAGTAATTTTAAATAAAAGCACAACACAAGCGGTCCTAATTATAAGCGTAAAACAATGTGATTTTTAAGTGTTGAACAATCATGAACCACCCTATTCTTCAAAGTGGTTCGGTCAACATGCTGTTTCCAACGTGCAGGGCTACCGGCAGCTCCGTGTTTCAGTCTAAAGCTTAATTGATGGTCGGCCTTTTACGCAGACATGTGAGACACGCAAGAGCCCCTTGCGTCGTTGCTAACCCCCTCCGAGGACACCTATTGCGTGCATCTCCCAAATTTTTCAACTATCCGACAAGGCGACGCAAGGGCTGTGATGGGTCCAACCCTTCGGTGTTAACCTTGTGGGTGGTAGCATGCTAACATTAGATAGCTGGCTCAGACACCTCGCAAATCCCCTCAGACATATTTTTCAGTTACAATAATGGGGTTTTTACATTGCACAACTGTCGGATAACCATAAAGGTTCACAAGTCCGTCGATGCAACTGGGTGGCCACGCAGTAACGCAGTTGCAGAAGCATGTATCGCCCTTAAAGCTTAAATTATGGTCCGACTTTTACTCAGACACGCAAGTACGCAAGACACGCAAGCCCCCTCCGAGCACCTCTTGCGTGCTTGCGAGTGTCTCCCAAATTTTGTAATTCTCTGACGAGGTGACGCAAGCCGCAGGGCTGTGATTGGTCCAAACCATCGCATTGACCTTGTAGGCAGTAGCATGCTAACATTAGATAGCTGGCTCAGACACCTCGCAAATCCCCTCAGACGTATTTGTGTGCTGTGATTGGTCGAACCCATCGCTGTTTACCTTGTGGGTAGTAGTGTACATTAGATAGCTGGCTCAGCTACTCGCAAATCCCCTCAGATGTATTCTTCAGTTACAATAACGGGGGTTTTACATTGCACAGTGTCTATTTCTCGGTAACTTAAAAAAAATATCTTAGCAAAACAAAGTAAAAAAAAAAAACTTGTATGTACAAATACGACCATCTACAGCGTTTGGTCCGCCATATTTTTTTATTATTGCTTTGCGTCACCCACCGACTGACAGAGAACTATAAATGTTCACAAGTCCGTTGAAGCAACTGCGTGACCACGCAGTAACGCAGTCGTAGAACCATAACGGACCCCTAACAGTCAATCAGCCTAACACGGTCAGATTGTGACGAAACCAACCACACCAGTAAAACCTCTACAAGTAAAAGCCAGTAAGTCATTTATCACGCCACTTGTTCAACAAGCACAAGCTTGTAACATGAAAAGTGACATTTCTCCTGCTTTGTCCAAAATTAGCCTCTTTTCATCACGCTATCAAGTTTGAGCTTGTTAACAATCATTAGCTATTAGCTTAACCAGCGTGCTGATAAAAAAAGAGGCTGATTTTGGACAAAGCACACACGCACTCCTCTCTTTTTCCTCCTCTCTCCCCTGTCACTACCGCTATGCCACACAATTTGTAAAGAGGTGAGTGTGTGTGTGTGTCTCCAATTTTCAGCCAGCCAGGTCAGTTAAAATGGCAGAGAAAAAGAATTACAGACATCCGGTAATTTTTTAGTGCTCCAGAACGCCAAGTAAGTAGAAAGGCCTCAGTAATATCAAGGCAATTTGATAAAGATATCCATAAGAAAGGAATAAAATGCTTATTAAAATGTTTCATAATGGTTTCATTAGGCAAAGCCAAGTCAGAAAACACAGCTGGGCTCAGAGAGCCAGTCAGACAGAGGCATGGAGTCTCAGGTCAGTTTGTTGAGCTTTTGTTTTTTCAGTGTTATGAAATAAGGAGAACTCTCTTATTTAGACTTATAGTATTGTAAAGACAACACTCTTGTTGTGTTTAATTGTGTTTTGGATAGTTCTGAATATCGGAAACACCTTTGGCCTCATTTATAAAATATTGCGTAGAAACCATCCTTCATTTGATCCAAGAACTTTTCTGAAATGATCGTAAGTGTGATTCAGAGAAAAGAAAAACGTACACGCTGTGGAATATTTTTTATGTTTAGATGAACATGGATTAACTCATCAGTATGAAAGTCTCACTTTAGGAAAGCGACCAGGCGGGAAACAGTAACTTAGCTATTGACATGATTCACTGATGTTAAAGTCAGCACTAAAGTCACAACACAGGCACATTCCAAGAAACCCCCGGTGAGGAGGGGGTCTCAGAGGGTCTCAGTGGGCCTCAGGGGATCAACACACACACACAGGGGGCCCCAGGAGAGTTAGAGAAGAGGGAATAGTTCCTTATCGCAGTTCACTGCGATATAACACAATGGTACATGACGTCAAGTCATGGCTACAAATCGAAGCATTTATCTATTTACGCCTGAAAGGCCGCGAGATCTGTCAGCGCGCGCTCCTGGCCCCGCCTTCCAGGAGCTCTATAATATCATTACGCGCCCTCAGATCTTCCTCTTTTGAAACTTCGCAAGACGGAGTGAACATCTCTGAGTATATCTCAAACGCTCTACCACAGTCAAAAGAGTTTTGTGTGCTTTTCGCTCTCTACGGGTTGGTGAGTTATCGGGTTCCTTAACCCTCACTAGCTCAGGGCGCTACGAAATTCATTGGCTTAATTTCATTTTGAAAGTAGTGGCTGCTATCCTTGCTGCCTGGCTGGCTAAGTCTCTGACTAGCCTGCTAGCTTGCTAACAACGTGTTCGTTGCAGATAGTGTGCTTGTGTTTTAACATTCTTCTCTACTTTCAGATTGATAAAAGATGGCCAGACACTACATCGACTGCGGTCACGTCCGTCCCAAGGGCGACCGCCACCGTCGGTGCGTGACCGGCCTAGACAGGGACCACGCGGAGGGAGCCTTCTCGGGCGAAGCCCCTGTCTGTCCCATCTGTGCTAGCCTCCCGCTAGCTAAGGCTACCAGGCGCCTTGCGTTCTGGAAGCGCAAAGACGCCGAGGAGGCGGCACTAGTGCCATCCGGGGCTGACGCCCCCGTAGGAATGAGTGCGTCTTCAGCCTTGGACTTGGTGAGCGTGAGCAGTCGCCCTGCGGCGGCAGCTCCGCTCCCGGGTCTCTCCCCGTCTCCGCCGCCTGTCAGCCCTGGGGCTGCGGGCAGCGAGGCTGAGGAGCTTCAACCAAGCGGTGTCCAGCACATCCCCCACGATGCGCTCGAGCTGGACATCAGCCTGGATGATGATAGTCTGCTAGACTTCTCCGATGAGCACGGCTCAATCGCGGAAACAATGCAGACGAGCCATGACGTCAGGTTGCGGGTGGAGACACCTCCTACCTCGTCTCGGCTCCTGGGCCAGCAGCTCCACGAGGTTGCGCTGAGAGCAGCCAGCTGCCTCGGGCTCCCTCTCCCTCCCAGTGTGCGGCCCTCGCTGCTGGACGGGGAGTTCTATGCTGGCCCCGCCACGTCAGTTCCCTCCAGCATCCCCTTCTTTAAGGAGGTGCACGAGGAACTGCAGGCGACATGGGCGATACCCTACTCGGGCCGAGCCCCGGTGCCGGGGTTCGCGCCCTACATGCAGCTCCACATGGCTAAGGAGAGGGGCTACCTCTCCTTTCCTCAGGTGGAGGATGCAGTAGCGGGCTACCTCTCGCCCGCATCCCCCACGATGCGTCTCGGCCGGAAGCCTCTCCTGCCCACGCGGGTGGCCAGACACCAGGCTCAGCTGGCGGAGAAGTCCTACTTGGCTGCAGGGCAGGCTGCCTGCACGACCAATACGGCTGCATTGCTACAGCGCTACAGGCCAAAGCTCCTGACTGAGCTTGCCTTGTCGCTGGGGGAAGATCACCCGTCTGTGGCAGAACTCCGTCGCGCGACGGATCTGTCGCTCAGACTAACTCGGTGCACGGCACAGGCACTGGGGAGGGTGATGGGTGCCGCGGTGGCTACCCAGAGGTCTCTGTGGCTATCACTGGCTAAGCTGTCAGACAGAGAAAAAGCACCACTCCTCGACGCCCCGTCTCTGTCCAGGGCGCCTTCGGGAGGCAGTGGTCACAATGGCTGCCAAGTTCGAAGAACAGCAGAAGAGCAGAGAGGTATTCCAGGCTTGGATGCCTCGCTCTAGTGGCACGGGTGAGACGTCCTCCTCAGGACACACCACACCCGCACCGGGCCGGAAGAGAAGCGGGTTCCGCTCGCCAGCGCCTCCAGCAAAGGTATCCACCGGGTGAGGCTGGCAGAGACATCCCTTCCGCCCTCCAGCGCAGCCTGCAGCACAACAACCAGCTGCGCGCCCTGCCCAGGGCGCAGCCCAGGCTCCGCGGCAGCACTCCGCTCGCCGGGGGCGAGGCAGAGGGAGACCTCAGGCTTCCTGACCGTGACAGTCAGCCACTCGTCACACAGGGGGGAGCGGTGGAGCCCACACCACATCCAAAGAAATCAGCCCGTCGCTCACATGTGGAAATCATGTCCAGCACGGTAAGCAGGTTTTCACAAGCACCACAATCATATGTCCTAACTCCTGTCCCAGATGGCGCAGTGCCCAGGCATGCTTGTGCAACTCCCCCCGCGATGCACACAGTGCAATCGCACCCCCAAATTTTTTTCGAAAACATGAGGGGGCAGCCCCAGATCTCGTCCCCCTCCCTAGGCGGAGTGGGTGTAGATCTAGGCTTAGACTCATTGACCATGAGCGGGTTAGTCCCCGACAAATTCAACTCAGAGCACAACCTCCCTGGTTGTGCAGAAAGTTGGCGCGCATACGCAGTGTCACCATGGGTGCTAAAGACGGTCTCAAAGGGTTACGTGCTGCAATTCGCCCGTTCCCCTCCGCCTTTCAGCAGAGTAATACAGTCTGTGATACAGCGAGAACAGTCTCACTTCCTACGGGAAGAATATCTCCCTGCTCAGAAAAAGGCCATAAGCAGAGTTCCTTCAAGGAAAGGAATGCAGGCTTCTACAGCCGTTACTTCCTCGTACCCAAAAGAGACGGGAATTATCGGCCTATATTAGATCTACGTGTGTTAAACAAAGCACTCATGCCGCTACGGTTCAGAATGTTGACCCCACGCAGGCTTGTGCAGTTTATAAGGCCAAACGATTGGTTTATCACGATAGACTTAAAAGACGCTTATTTCCACATTCCGATCCACCACAGACATCGGAAATATCTGAGGTTTGCGTTCGGAGGAATAGCGTACCAATTCAACGCACTCCCATTCGGCCTGTCCCTAGCGCCGAGGGTATTTACAAAGTGCGTAGAGGCAGCTATCGCCCCATTACGTCTACGCGGCTTACGCGTTTACAATTATTTGGACGACTGGTTAATTGCTTCCCATTCAAAAGCTGCAGCAGTGCAGGATGGCCATCTAGTGGTGGCACACCTGTATCGACTGGGTTTTGTTGTAAACAGAGAAAAAAGCGTTCTCTGCCCCAGGCAAGTTACGCATTTTCTGGGTATGATCTTAGACTCCACCTCCATGGAGGTCAGGCTGTCTCAAGAACGGATAAGTGCCATCAAAACATGCGTGCGCCAGTTCCGACGGGGACAGTCAGTCTCGTCGCTGCGCTGCCAACGCCTGTTAGGAATGATGGCGTCGGCCGCTATAGCGCTCCCGTTAGGGATGTTGCGTATGCGGCCATTCCAAATATGGTACCTGTCTATGAAGCTCAACGCAGTCACAGACAGGCATCGCAGAGTAGTGGTGTCCTCCAGATGCAGGAAAGCCCTGGCGATCTGGAGAACCCCCTGGTTTCTCGCCGCGTCAGGCACTATGGGCATAGTGTCGCGTCGCGTGGTGGTGACCACAGACGCTTCCACCAAAGGCTGGGGAGCGGTCTGCGAAGGGAGAGGCGTGAACGGTCTCTGGTCTGTGACAGAAGCCGCGTCTCACATAAATGTGTTAGAGCTGCGAACAGTAGTCCTAGCTCTACAACACTTTCTGCCCAGGCTGAGTGGTCAGCATGTACTAGTGAGGACGGACAACACTGCGACCTTGGCGTATATAAATCGCCAGGGCGGAGTGCGCTCCCCGTCATTACACCATTGGGCGACTCGCCTGCTCCTGTGGGCAGCGAGGCACGTCCTGTCCCTCAGGGCAGTTCATATACCAGGCCACCTCAACTACGGTGCGGACCTGTTATCGAGGGGCGATCCTCGAGCAGCAGACTGGTGCCTTCACCCACAAGTGATAGGTCAGATCTGGGTGCGTTTTTTCAAGGCGCAGGTGGACCTGTTCGCGAACAGGCAGAACACCTGCTGCCCGCTCTGGTTCTCGCTAGGGGGCGACGATCCCCCACTAGGCATAGACGCGCTGGGCCACCAGTGGCCAGCCCTACCCCTATATGCTTTTCCCCCGATCCCGCTCCTCCAGCAGGTGCTGTGCAGGATTGGGACGAGGGCAGGGAATTGATATTGATAGCCCCCCACTGGCCCAACCAGCCGTGGGTGGCAGATCTGGTCAATATGTCAGTGCAGCAGCCTTGGGAGCTGCCTCTACGGAGAGACCTCCTAACGCAGGCGCACAGGACAGTGTGGCACCCCCATCCGGAGTGGTGGCGTCTCAGAGCCTGGCACCTGAAAGGTGCAGGCTCATAGCGTCAGGCTTGTCGGACGCGGTGGTGGCTACAATACAGAGTGCCCGAGCTGTATCAACACGGGCTCTGTATACGCTGAAGTGGCGCAGTTTTGAGCGGTGGTGTGCTGCGCGTCAGCACGACCCCATTAATTGCGCGCTGGGCGTTATTCTAGAATTCCTACAGCAGTTGTTTGATGAGGGGAAGGCGGCTTCTACTCTCAAAGTGTACATGGCTGCCATTTCAGCCTGCCACGCAGGCATTAATGGCAGTTCTCCTGGCAGTCACCCGCTAGCGTCACGCTTTATGGCGGGGGTGAGACGGCTCAGGGTGCCAGAGAGACACCTCATACCCTCTTGGGATCTGCTAGTGGTGTTACGTGCTCTCACGGGGCCTCCGTTCGAGCCCCTGGAGACAGTGGACATAAAGTTTGTCTCTTTAAAGCAGCATTAAGGAGTTTTTCCCTTGGAGCTCCCCCTTAAGGTTTGGAGGTATTTAACGTTTACTTCAGTGTTGTAAATACCCAGTTACGATAGATGCAGCCTCGCATACACTGTATTGATGACCAGACGAAGTCAGAAACCAACAAATTATGTCAACCGATAAGGTAAGAATATTCAAAGATTTTACATAAATATGACTGCATAGTTTTATTCATTGTGATATCGGAGATGAATGCTAACATAACTAAAAGAATGACAACATTTAGTTTAGATGAAATACCGATCGCGTTTTCAGCCTATACATTGTGTGATCGAATACAATATAGTTGACAACACCAAAACGCTACATATTCATAATTTACATTGGAACATGTAATTCATTACAAGCTAGCGAAGTTAGGTTTCCAAGGTTGTAAACTTCTAAAGCTTACCTTGCGTGTGATTGACTAAGACTAACGTGTGAAATCCTTGGCGTTTGAGACACTGATTTGCATGCTAGTCTGAGACGGTCGATGACTTTTGGCATCTACTAAAATAGGGTGACCAGACGTGCTCTCTTACCCGGACAGGTCCTCTTTCGAGACCTAAAAAATGCGTCCAGCAGGGATTCCAAAAACGTCCGGGATTTTGCCTTGTCGGATATCTGTGTTTATCTGGGTCTTTCACAAACTAGTTATTACGCCCTTACAAGGTTTGGAAAGGGTATTTCCCTTACGTTCTACCTTCTTGCGCGAGCTCTGACTGTAGAGAGAACTGTCAATGGTCGATAGCCTTGTCAGTGCTGGCAGATGTACGATAATTATCCTCTAAATACGATCATTCTGAGCCTTTGGTAAATGTCGTCGCGGGGGAGGGCTATACACTACCCCTCCCCCGCAACGAAGTGTCCTCTTTTTCACAAACTAAAATCTGGTCACCCTAACTAAAACTACAAATCTCCGTGAGACAGGGATGACACTGATAAGGCTACAGCCTATTCTTTCATTAATTACATAGGCAGGGATGTACATCACAATACATCAATTTTCGTTGTTTTATCGACATAGGACAGATCACAATAGCTAAAGTCAAAGACAGTAGAAACTGTTTATTATAACACTGTATTAGCTAAATTCGAAAGGATAATTCATGCATGGCTAATGGTGTATGAGGTTTGGATGTCAACAAGTTTTTTTCTATGGTTTTATTGCAGGAATCGACGTCATTGTCAACATCTGCCTCTTCTGAGGTAGAGACAGGTAGGGACCTTTACATTGGTGCACCTGCAGTAATTGCAGGGAGATGACAACAGACCAAGAAAGGCTCTGCTGCCGCCAGGGCCCCTGAAAAACTCCGTCAGCAGCATGGCACATATGCAGTTATATGTTCTTGACCTGGGCGTTTTACGGCTGGCATGGGCTGCATGGAACGATGTGTTTGCTGTTGATGACGAACAGGAACCAGGGGTGGAGCAGCGACAGTAACAGACATGCGGCATACCACCAATTTGTACTGTGGCAGCATGGCCGCTTGGGTGAAGGCAATAGGGTTATTATTCCGAGCTGCTGCGTTGGAAGATAAGAACTGCATTTCCTGACCCCCCTGGGTCAATATGTTGGCTTCAGGGTGCACCGTTTGGTGTAAATAGTTTTGTTATTTATGTTCAATGTCAAAACATGTACAGTTTGATGTTCATTGTTTTTATTACATATAAATAAAAAAATATTTCTTTTTACGACTCTTGAATTATTTGCAAATTATTTACATACACAGCTATGAAAGAATGGAATAGTTTAGAATTCACTTTGGGCACCACCCTCTCCCCGTGAAACCTGAGCCGTGACAAGTTCAAATGTGGATGGAGGCTGCGTTGCGGCAAGCAAAACCCAAGCGCCTGGGATCATCAGGCCTTAGACCCTGTATTCTGGGAAGGCCCATTCCACTTCCCAGCCTCTCAGCAAGGATTGGCCTTCTGCAGGTCTGGAATGTAATGGTAGCCTTTGCTCTCCTTCAACACATATACACTCCAGCGCTCGGACTTCTTGTTGAAGTACTGTCTGTACCTAGTAAAGTAAAGTAATTGCACAATTCCACAACTGTTTAGGTAAGAACTAATGAATTATTTTTGGTAGTTACACTACTGTTATAGCAAAGCGTACATTCGGTGTGTCCATCCTTGCCACGTGCAGGAATGCGGTGGTTGTGATAGTTGTAATCGATTGCTGCAAGCAATGTCTGGGTTTTGTAAACAGGGGGGCTGTAGGCAAACCGCTTTTCTGCATACATGAGTATGTGGTTTTGGAAATTCTCCAAATCTGAAGTTGTCCTGAAAAACACATACATAACCCGAAAGGCCCAGTCAGTGACACACTTCTCACCACTAGATGCTACTCCAGGAAAAAGTATCAGATGAGGCTTCATTTCAATTTCAATTTCAATTATAATGTGCTTAGCATTCAGGCCTAAGCAGCTGATTTTGCACACAAAACAAACATGGAAAATCACTCAGAGTTATACAATTATTGTATTGGTAATGGTTCTACAAGACAGACAAAAAAAGTTCAGAAATATGATCATAAGTGCTTGTGTGTATGTTGCAAATGTATTGACAAATACTAGCATTTGCATAACTATAGGGGCATACCTGAAACTTTTTGTTGTTCTGGAGTTTCTTGTATGTCCTCACCTGGAGGATTGGGTGTTGCCACATCAAGCACGGCTTTATCCATGCTTATCTCCAGGAGTTGGTTGATGTTGGCAGTCATAGCTGGGCACTGCAAAGCAGCAAGATATGTACATAGAATCCAATTTGAAGATAAAAAAGGAACAACTGCATCATGTTCTCCTAAAACGTTGTCTTCTCCTGAAAGACCAAAATATTTGTGATTGCACCCTTCAACATAGCAGTAGTTCAACCTGAAATGCAACTAGAAACTGAAACATACCGTAGATGAAGAAAAGGACTATAGTCTTCATCAGAGCTGTCCCAATCTTCTTCCAAGCCCTTCTGATTAGGATCCTCCCAGCAATCATCCATGTCAATACTGTAAATAAAAATGATTTACAAAACACACACCCACAACACCATAAACTTGAAGCACAAAAGAACACGAACTAAGATGGTTTCATGTGCAAGACTTACATGCTATTCCTCATATAATTCGCCTCCTCCTCATCCAGAGATGCTGCTGCTCTTCAGCAATGCTCAAGGAGTGCATGCTGTGAATATAAAACGAATCTAAATAAATATATTCATCAACAAAACAATGCATTACGGTCGCAGTTGTAAGACGAACTCACCTAGATTCTAGCACACCAATCGCTTCGGTTTCTTTGCCCAACGGTTGAACACCTTGCATAGCGAATTATTTGTCCCTGATTCAAAAGATAAATAAGTCAGTCACAACTTACAATGTCCTGCATGGCTGGTTTAAACGCAGTTCTAAGATACATACCCATCTCGGTCGGACTCTTCTGAAATACTAGATACAGGCGGCGGTGGTGGCTGTGCATGTCCCTTGCTGGGAGTAGACATTCCCTACCGCTTTTGATAGAAAGAACCAATTCAGTATGTTTGCCGCTACATCTTTATATATGTTTTCACAAATCACGGCATTCAAGTCAGGTAACACACAAGTAGCATACTAAGCTAACGAAACATGAACCACAGACCAACTGGCTGTACGGGAATGCTAACAGACAAAGTCAACTATCGCTAAATTCCTTGGAAATATCTGGAATATCCTGAGACTAGTGGAGCTTGGGTGGCAAGTTAGCCAGATAGCGATCACAATAACATTACAAAGAAGTGTATACGACGTTATTACTAGCTACTCGATTATTACTAGCATCATTGTCCAAGCGTGTTATATAACAAGATGTCTGATATCGCTAACGAGATGTCTTGATAGCGGCTAAGCTAGGGTGACCAGACGTCCTATTTTACCCGGGCGGACAAGTCCTCTTTTACCTGGACAAAAAAGAGGACGTAAACCTAGCATCAATGTCCAAAAGTGTTATAATAGGGTGACCATATTTGAGTTTGTGAAAAAGAGGACACTTCGTCGCAGGGGAGAAGGCAGGGTATGCTAGTGTTTAGCATGCTGGACCCCGCACCCTCCCCAGCGACGAAGTCCTCTTTTTTAGAAAACTAAAATCTGGTCACCCTAAAGCCTAGCAAAACCTATTGGAATGTGCTTTCCTCGAGTATGACAAACTAGCGAGTCAACAACTTTGATAATACAGTCAAACATCAAGCAAGAGACAGTACAAACTACTTACTAATCCAGCAGAAAGATGGCTAGCTGTGAATCGAACTTGTATCCAAATGTGTCTTTCAGCTCTCTCCAACGAGTAAAAGCTGTTCCGATTGTGACCCTAGTCCGATCTCTTGCTCTGTCGGCCTCTCTTTTTCTCTTCTTTGCTTCATCAGACATCGTCTTCTTCTGTTTCTTTGGTGCGTTCTCCATGATGAATACTGATGAGACTTCGCTGGCTTCTCGTTTATACTGTAGCTGCGAGCGTGGACTGGCACTATATGACATTGCGTAATCACTGCCAGAAAGCAGGTCGAAGTACATCCGCCCCCAGATCGGGCGGCCTCAGAATCCTACATAGCGGAGTTATTTCCCCACAGACCCCCGATGGCAATGGCGGAGGCGCAAATCGCCATATTAAAAGTCATTGTAGCGGCACAATTTTTTTCAAGCTGTTATTTTAAGGTACAATTGTTGCATACTGTTACTTTAAAGACCGCGCTGCTGCTGGCGTTAACGTCAGCAAAACGCGTTGGTGACATGCAAGCCCTGTCAGTCAGTCCATCGTGCCTTCAGTTCTCGATCGCTGGTGACAGAGTGGTTATGCGACCTAATGCTGCTTACACACCTAAAGTGGTGGTAACCCCATTCCGCAATCAGGTGATTGAATTAGCAGTTTTCTCGCCTCCTCCTTTTGCGTCAGCAGAGGAGGAACGTTTGAATAAGCTCTGTCCAGTGCGCGCTCTCCGCTGTTACGCAGAGCGCACTAGAGCTTTCAGACAGTCAGATCAGCTATTCGTGTGCTTCGGTGCACGCACAAAAGGCAGACCTCTATCAAAACCGAGCCTCTCCCGTTGGATAGTAGAGGCTATCGTGTTGTCTTATACGAACTTGTCTTTAGATCCCCCGGAGAAGTTGCATGCGCACTCTACGCGGGGGGTCTCGTCTTCCTGGGCCTTACTAAAGGGCGTCTCAGTGGAAGATATTTGCAAAGCTGCGAGCTGGAGTTCTCGCCACACTTTCATTAGATTCTATATGTTAGATGTGGCTGAACCTAGTTTTCTTCATAGCGTTCTGCGGGCAAGCGATCTCTGAATCCCTTGGCCTGAGAACGATAGATATGATAAGTGTGTTCATTAGTGTCTACATGTTATGTTGCACATGAAACATCCCAGGGTTTTCTTACGGGCGCAGGATCACGGATCCCTGTCGCCTATGATAAAGGTGGCCCTGTTAAATTCATGGTGTTCTGCAGGCAAGCGATGTCTGAATCCCCTGACCTGAGAACGATGTATATGATAAGTGTGTTCATCGGTGTCTACATGTTTGTTGCACATGAAACACTCCAGGGTGGTTTCCTACAGGCGCAGGATCGCGATCCTTGCCGCCTATGACAAAGGTTGCCCTGTTAATATGTTCACCGCCAGCGGCCGTATGAACCTCTATGAGGGCAAAGGCTTCAGTAGAGCTGGTGTGTGTAATTGGCTGCCACTGTATTATCACGCGGGAATGTATAGGGTCCCATTGTGTTATATCGCAGTTCACTGCGATAAGGAACGTCTCGGTTACTTACGTAACCTTGGTTTCTTAAGCAGGAACCAGATATAACAAGGTTGGCGTGTACAGTGTTACCTTGGATTGATTGTCTTGCTCAGTTTCTTTCCGAGGAAGATCTGAGGGCGCGTAATGATATTATAGAGCTCCTGGAAGGCGGGGCCAGGAGCGCGCGCTGACAGATCTCGCGGCCTTTCAGGCGTGAATAGATAAATGCTTCGATTTGTAGCCATGACTTGACGTCATGTACCATTGTGTTATATCTGGTTCCTGCTTAAGGAACCGAGGTTACGTAAGTAACCGAGACGTTAATTCTGATTGGTTTTGGAAAACAGCCAAACAGAACAGACCACACGACAATATGGGCCTTAAAAAGGCATGCAGAACGTTCACACAATGAGATGATCTATGGGCCTCTCCTTATTGTAGCGTATCGATTACAATAAAACTCCAGATTTCTACATCCAGTCTCCGGTCTTCTGATTGAAAAGAAAAGGTGTAGTGAGACGCTGTCTCGCCTAGGGTTGGGTACCGAGAACCGGTACCAATATGGAACCGGTTCCAATACAACCGGTACCTACCCGGACCGAAATGCAACGCAGATTTCGGTGCTTCATTTCGGTGCCTGAGCCAATTGGACACGGTCGCTAGGCAGATTCCGTGGGGCACATGTAAAACTGCCCCAGCTCCCAATGTAAACTTTGTCCTGTGTCGCTCACGCTCATTGGTGTTTTCATAGCAACATACAGTGAAGAGCAGGCAGCATTTCACAGAGCAAGCACAAACAGAACTAGCCATCAACCTTTTAACAGAGAAAATACCGAAAGGTAAACGGTCAAAAGTGTGGCTGTATTTCGCACAAAAAGATTCAAACATCGCGACGTGCAGCAAATGCAACAAAATAATTGCGTGAAAAGAGGGGAGAGAAGGCAAGAGTCAACGGCAGATCAGCAACCGAAGACTGAAAAATAAACGAGATGACAGCTAAACTACCAACCTTAGTCTCTTAAAGGAGCAGTACACATTTTCTCGTACTCAGTGTGTTCAAGTAACAAGATTAACTATGAACAAGATAGAAAAGATAGGTATAAACAAATCATAAAATGGTGAAATTTCATGAAATAAATGCAAACAAAATAATACATTTTTGACTCTAAAGGCAAATATGCTCATATTTTTGCAAAAGAAGTTTGAAGCTGTTTTTTGTATTTATTTATATGTATTTAAGTATACTATAAACTGTTGTTTACAGTTAATATAATGTTCATAATTTGAAGTTAAAAAGTTTGAAGCTGTAGTTGCAAGCCAAGTGTTTTGTATGTATTTATATTTATAATATACTTTAAACAGTTAATATATTGTTCAATTTGAAGAAAAAAGCCTTTCTTTAATGTCGTCAATCGTCGCTTTGTGCTTTAAAAAAAAAAAGTATCGGTTCCGGCACCGTTTAGGCACCGGTATCGTTTTAAAAGTATCGGTTATGTACCGGTATCGGATAAAAACCAAACGATACCCATCCCTAGTCTCGCCGCAACATATTTTGGGACCATACGAAGCAACTGAGCAGGACTGAGCTCCGGGTGCGAGTGAACTGATTGATCAGTTCAACCAGAAGACGCCAATTTAAACGGTAAGCAAAGTTTTGCTCATTAGTCTGGTTGAATAGGTCAATTAGAAAACTCAGCCACGGGAAAAGCTGGACAAAAGTCCTTCAGACAAGAACTCGACAGAGACTGAATGTGTAGATCTGAAGTGTATTAGGAAAAAGTGCACGGGAAGGTTTTGTTTTATATTTATGTGGAATAGCGCATCCGGAACCAAGAGGACATTGGTAGACAAGTCGAGGACTGTCTGATTGTTCGTCCAGGCACAAAGAGGAGTTGTTTGCCTCGTTTGTGCATCTTGTTTTGTGTGAAGAGTGGCGTTTGTCATCACTCTGTGGGGTTTGTTCTGTGTGCAGAGTGGCGTTTGTCATCACTTTGTGGAGTTTTGTTTTACGTATAAGTGCAAGTTGGTCTTCACTTGTGGTGTTTTGTTGAGTGAAAGATCCTCTTAAACATTAGAGGACCTGGAAAACGACTCATTGAGTTGTGATTAATGTTTGGTCTGTTATCAACTACTGATATTGGAGATCAGTAATTGTGTGGGTGTGTCAGCTGGAGAAAAGTGGAGCGGTTGGTCAAATCATTGGTTGATGTGGGATATGCTGAACTTGTTTTGTTTTTCAGGAAATATAAGCTTTGTGAAGTATTGTGATATTTGATCTGTGAAACCCTTAAACTGAAAGAGGTGAATTACATTCAACAGCTGTGAGGTGGAGAACATACGAGGTGCATGAGTGAGAGAGAGTGAGTGTTAAAAATGCTACCTCCACCAGCTGCATCCAGCTATGCACCCCACTGTACGGGCCACACGGGATCTTGGGGTCTATTGGGAGGTCACCCAATCAGTTGATCCCAGGAGTCCGTGGGGCTCGTAAACAGTGGAATTTCACTGACCATCTGGTCAAATCCAACAGTTTCAAGGTAGTTTCAAGGTACCCTTCATTTCATGTCTGAACATGCCCCGCTCATCCCCCTCACACTATATAAGTCCGACCCTCCGATGGCCAAGTTGTCGGGCACAAGAAACTGGATTTGGAGAGGTCGTTGTCGAGGAGTCCAGTTGGACAATTCGGGTTACATGCCATTCATTTCATCATTGCCGTGCGTCTATAAGATAGTGAGTGTTCTGCTGTTAGATTAGATTAGATTAGATTCAACTTTATTGTCATTGCACAGAGTACAAGTACTGAGACAACGAAATGCAGTTTAGCATCCAACCAGAAGTGCCAAATAGCAATAAAAGTGCAGAGTATGTGCATATGTAAAGTGGAATATGTGAATAAATAAATAGAAGTAAGAAAAAGATATGTAATATGAACAGAATTGGGACTAGCAGCAATTGAGGTAAGAAGTGTAGATATGTATATAAAGTATGTAAAAAGTGCAGGTGTAAGTATTAGTGGTGGTAATAAGTGAAATGAATTGAATGAGGTAGTAGTAATACAATGTTTAAGAAGTATTGTATGGTGTAAGTACGATTAATACAGTTAATACAGTAATAAGTTGGATATACAGTAGTAAAAAAGACATTCTGGTGCAAATGTTCAGTGGCTGGAGGAGGGTGTGTGGCAGTCGAGCCAGGGTGGAGGGGGGAAGTACAGTCACAGGGGGAGGTGTGTGTGGGGGTATCACCGTGGTGCAGAGTTCAGTAGGGTGACAGCCGCAGGGATGAAGCTGTTCCTGAACCTGCTGGTCCGGGAACGGAGGACCCTGTAGCGCCTCCCAGAGGGGAGGAGGGCAAACAGTCTGTGGCTGGGACGTGAGCTGTCCTTGACGATGCTGCACGCCCTCCGCAGACATCTCTTGCTCTGGACAGCCTCAATGGTGGGGAGTGAGGAACCTGTAATGCGTTGGGCAGTTTTCACCACCCTCTGCAGTCTTTTTCGGTCGGCAACAGAGCAGCTGCCATACCATACTGAGATGCAGTTTGTAAGGATGCTCTCGATGGTACAGCGGTAGAAATTCTCCAGAATCTGAGGAGACAGATGGGCCTTCTTCAGTCTCCTCAGGAAAAAGAGACGCTGGTGTGCCTTGTTGACTAGGGATGAGGTGTTGAGGGTCCAAGAGAGGTCCTCAGAGATGTGGACACCCAGGAACTTGAAGCTGGCGACACGCTCAACCTCCGTCCCGTTGATGTGGATGGGGGTGTGTGTGCCATGTTTCTTCCTGAAGTCCACAATTAGCTCTTGGTGGTGGTTTTAAAGCACGTGGGGACAGTAGCTTGGGCCAGTGACAGATTGAATATGTCAGTCAAGACCTCAGCTAGCTGCCCAGCACAGGCCCTGAGCACACGGGGATGCCATGAGGGCCAGCAGCCTTACGTGCATTATCCCTCACTCCTGTGATGCTTTTCCATAGGGCCACTTGGTAGATAGGTAAACAGATGCTAGTGTGAGACAAAATTAAACCAAAACCTACATTGAGGGCACTTTAGAAAGGTGTACTTAAAGGTCAAAAAACCGAAACATACACCTAGAATCTAGGCCAACCCTTAAGGGACAATTAAGAACATCAGAAACCCATTGGTGGACTTTACATTTTTTTATTTTTTTATTTTTAAATAAATAAATAAATAAATAAAAAAATTAAATAAAAATAGATACACACCCGCTCTGCCCCTGTCCTGCTTAGTTGGGCCTGGGGGCTGAGCGGGTGAGAGAGACAATGCCAGACACGGCAGGGAGGCTGTCCTGCCAGACCCGGTGGCGCACCTCTTAGTTCTCTCAATCCTGTGATGCTTTCCATGGACCACTTGGTAGATAGGTAAACAGATGCTAGTGTAAGACAAAATTACATAAACCAAACAAATCTAAACACATGTAATACCCCCCTAATCAACTAAACTGGACTAAAATCTAAATAATATATTAAATAATATTCCCTTACACCTAGCCAGGCAGCCCCTCTCCCTCTCTCTCTCGCTCTCTCTCTCCCTCCCTCTCCTCTCATATCATATCACATCGCTAATGCTTATAATAATACTGATAAAATGGCCATATTGCCTACTGTAAATCTACTACCCAAAGGTATCTCCTTATCTGGTTCTGAAATAAATGTCTACTAATGTTGTGGCTAATTGCTCTGTTTCTTTCCTATCAAAAGACTGGAGACTGGTTGTAGAAATCCGGAGGTTTATTATTGCAATCATTAATGTTACAATAAGGAGACGTCCATGGTCAAGCTCGGTCTCAACGCATACAATGTTTTGTCAGTGTTTTTAAGCCTTTACTCTGTGGGGCGTCGTCCCATATTAATTACCCTAATCATCTGTATTTGGTCTTGTATCGGCTACCCCAGGGGGTCTATTTTCTGAGGCCACCTTTGACCTGACAACTGTCTCTTCAGAGAGCTAGACTCCTTGTCTCCTGTCCACTTGGCACTTTTTGGCTATTCTGAGGTTCCTTACTGTAAGCATGTCCTTATCTGGCGCAAGTGTCCTTATCTATTCCTGTACTGTACCTTGCTTTGAGAACAGCCCATTCCATATTCACTTTACCCTTAAAAAATATCCCACATAATCCCCCCTATGTGTCTAAATGACACACAGCACATTTTATGCTATCATAGAAAGTACACACTATCAATAAACTAAGCAGTACTAAGAGCACATCTTACTGTCTATGCAATGTAAACCAATTGTTAACCTTATTTTAAACATTATGTGCATATGAGCCATTAGTGTACATATGATTATAATAATTTTTAAACTAAACATTCCCCTACAACACATTGTTATTTCTCTAGATCAATAAACATCCAACAAGTCAAACGACCATTGGGTCAGTCCCAAATGGGTAAGGCACACATCATAGTATTACATTATAGAAGGTACAACATGTGAAGGCATGTAAAAAGAAAAACATCAATTCGGTGTCCATTTATACGGACACCTTACTCAACATTTATACTGAGGTATATGGTCGTCCGTGTACCTCTTTCCACAGACAAAATTAAAATATAGCACCATTTCTTATGCATCCCTTCACATTTTCCTGAGACATCTTAAAATTAATAAATCAATCATCCCCAGGTAATATTACCCCGTGGAGGTCTTCATACATGTAACAATACCTATGCTAATAGTACCCAAACCCCCCTATGTAAGCATGCATAATTTCATTCTTCTTAGAACTACTCCGAGCGGGTCATCAGTGTATGAGTAGTCCAGTGAATGTATTCAGTGTATGTTATGCATTGTCCGGTGTGGCAAGTCTTCAGCTCCTTTGAGCCTGCCCGAGTGAGTCAGAGGTTGCGTCTGTGGCGAACCACACGGCCGCCCTGCTGGCGAGGCAGGCTAGCACTTGACTCTGGCGTGTTATTTGTTCTTTTTATCCAGGACTTATGTGGTCTGGTCACCCAGTTCCCACACGTCACCGTTGGAGTCAGGTTCGCCTCCTGACTCATCTTGTTCTTAATTGCTCATCACCTGTATCATTTCAAGGGCTTCATCATTACCATAAGACATTGTTAGACCAACCCTGCTTTCATTCTTATCAACTACTACTGTCATTTGAGTAAATTTAGAAGCTATTGCTCGAACTGCGAGAGACTTGAAACAGGGAATAAGACAACATACTATTAAGCAGAACACTAATATTATGAGTGCAATGATGCCAAGCACAGAAGCAAACCATGCTCCCCAGGACCCAAAAATACTTTTAAACCAGTTGGATAATAGTGAACCAATCTCAGGAGGACCTGCATTCTCTTTCATCTCATGGCGTAGTTTGAATAGTTTGTTCATTGCTATCGTGAAGTTCCCATCTGGCGCTGTGTTATTGGGAATGAAGGTGCAACAGTAACTCCCTATTTTAGCACAAACTCCTCCCTCCTTTGCTAACATCCAGTCGAGTACCATTCTATTCTGCATGGTCATTCTTGAAGTGGCATCCAACTGCTCCCCTAGTGCTTTTAATGCGTCTGACGTGTAGTTGATGAACCTCTGCTGATTGTAGTAGATATAATTTATCCACTCTACGTTTTTATTAAGCCCCACCCAGGGAAAGATAGACTCAAACCCTGCGGTCACCTCATCTCGAGCTTTGTATTGTTGGGGAATTCCCCTAGGTTGCCCTATGGCATTCAAATAACCCCCGTATGCGAAAGGTTGGTCCTCCGCCTCCGCATCTCCAGCCTCACTATCGTCCACCTCCCTCTTATACCTGAGTTGAGTTTCTGCAAATCCGTCTCTTTCTGGTCCTGAGTCGTCTATATTAATAACTTTTGCTGCATTATGGCTACTCTTGCACATTTCCCTGTCCAATCTGGTGGTAAAGTGTTTCTTAACCCCCACTCTTTCCCACAAGCCCACCATAAGTCAGCCAGCGGAGCATCCTGCAACAGATAAGGGAACTTGTCTGCATACATATAGTTTCTTTTTTTGTCGATGAATTCATCTTGGTTAGTACATGCTTGGCCCGCCACACACCTGAGGGAAACCATTCCTCTTAACTCCCATGCTTGTCTGTAAAACACTGATGTGCCTTTGGTAGTGTTGAAAGGACCAGTAGTAACCATGGTCCAAGTTCTATTACAATTTCCTTCAAACACACCCACATCTTCTCCACCATGCTTTTTATCTGTCATGTCAAAACATTCATAATTAAAATGCTCTTCCACTGTGTAGTCCCGGATTTCCCCCTAGGTCAGTTTCCGGCCAAGTACGTATCTGTAATTTACATGAATCCCGTAATGTATAGCTTATACCGTTTTCTATATTAAAGGTCATATTTCTATGTGAGTGACTCCACATATACATCATGCATTCAAAAGGACTATATGGATAAATAGAGATGTGGTCTTTATAGTCCCAATCGTGTTGAGGAGAGTCCTCCGACCTCCAGGGTACCGGAATGACCACCTTCTCTTCCAATGCCATGGGACACACATAACAGTTCTTTCCTGGTTCAACAGTTGTAGCAGTATATCTTGCCCACTTATACCAGAGGTTGTTACCTCTGGCTATGATTTTTTCTGGCTTCGCTACCACCCTTCCATTTCTTTTAGAGAACCTTTCATACTCACAGATCCACCCCCCTCTGCTGCTCTCCGTTTTCTGAGAGCTTTATCCTCATCCAGACTTTCTGGTTGGTCCTTCACCTTAGCCTGGACCTTAGTAGGGGCAGTGGTCTGGACCTCACCAGAACCATCATTCCGGACTTCCACAGGTGCGGGGGTCTGGATTGCTACTAGAATAGTTGATTGAACCTTACTCCTGGTCACCATGATGGTGATGGACTCAGGAAGGGATTTCTGGCCTTGTGTTAAATCTTATGTTAAAATGTTAAAAAGTTTCCTATTATGCTTATGTTAACTAATTTTTTATTGTATTATTATAGTTAGTTTTCTAATATGTTGGCACTCTGAGATTCTTTCGAATGAATAGTTCGTTATAAATGAACTGAATTATTATTATTATTATTATTATCTCGCCCAGGTCGAGCTGCTGCAAAAGAATGTTCCCCATTCTAACCCCAATAACCTAAATTGTGGTAGTCCTGAGTTCCTGAAATTCTACAAAAAGTTAATACAATATTACACACTAAACCCTTGACCTCTCACCACCATTCATCTTCATCTATATCCAGTCTCCTGACTGGACCAGTCCATATGCATCCACCTGTGTATTTATAATCTCAAAAAATTAGAAACAACAGATACACATAATTTCCACACGCCCTCTTGACATACTCTAAAAGTTTGTAATATGATGACCAAAGTTAGCAGTACTTTACTCCATGCTTCCCATACATTCCTTATTGTTATACTCAAATCATTGCTGCAATGCTAAAAACAAAACAAAAATTCACATATTAAAAATATACTTACCCTTTCTTAGTATTGATCCCGTCCTTAGACATTCCTCAGTCCATCATATGAACCCATCCATTTTCCAATACCTTTTCATATCTATGTAGTACATGACTACCTATACAATTACACCTTCCATCGTAAAATATTCCCCAAAAGTTGTATCCCTACTCCTTTTCTCTGATTATAGATGCTACAAACATAGCATTATGCAAAATTTTATCCCAAACCTCCCATAAATAGGGTGACCATAACCCTATATTAAATTTTCCTCATATACCCCCCTTGCGCACTTGAAATCAAAGTGCGCACAAATCAACAGGGCTAATAACATGTATGAAGTTACTCTGTGGCCATCAGAGCACATTCATATTTTATCATGCCCGCCGTTCATCCCCTTTTGTTTTAAATCCACTGGTCTTATTCAATAAACTAGTTCCATTACATATTCACAGTATCTCTAGTACTTAGTACAAAGTTTGGCTGCAAAGTCATTGCTGAATCCTGTGTGGAAGACAACCATGGCCCACATGGTTTATCAAATATCTAAAGGCTACCCCCCTTTAGCCACATAATAATAATGAAAGGGCTTACATTGGTGTTTACATCCTGTATACTGCATCAATCCTACTTACACCAAGATAAATCACTAGTAAACTAAAACCTCACAGGGCATGGCATTCCTTCCTCATGCCCACCCCCTATGAAAGTACAATAATCCGTAGTTTACGTTCCTTTAAAGGCACTTCTGTTCCTCAACCAAAATCACTTAGCATAGAAATTACAGCCGAGTCTGTAAGAGACACTTAAAACCACATATTTACATATATACTGTCAAGGTGTTAACCATAATTCCTCACGCAAACCTTTAAGTATAAGACATTTAACTCCATACCAAGACTGGCCTGTTCTGAGTTTTACTGATGCCTGCGCAGAGGATCCTCTTCTCTCTGTCACTCTCCACCCAACTGTATAACTAAGAATGTTGATAAGAGAAACTTTTCATACTCTACTCGTCTTTTTTCTCCATCTCTCTATTTTCTCTGTATCTCTCTCCTGTTTACCATGTCTATCTTTCAACCTATAAATGCATATCAGGTTAAATCTATTTCAGTGTTGGTGTTGAGCATCATCTAATCTTTTAAATCCTCATTAATCCTATCTATATGTGACATATTATGGTTATACTCACTATCAGTATGGATTATCTACCCTAAATCTGTGTATTTTATGGTGTAACACGAGTCTGAAGGACCATAGTGTTACCTGCAGTTTAGTTCTCTATCAGCTTGGTTTGATTACATTTGTGGTGTGGGAAGTGCTTGGAGAACCATGGTGAGGCGTGGTGTCTGACTAGTCAAAGAGAGTCCATCCGGGGTACACTGAATTTAAATTCCCATACGGCACAACACGTAGTGCCCTAACATAATAATAAGAGTATGATTTTAAATCAATATTGGCATCCTTGCTTTCTTCCCACTCACTTCACTTCACTGATACTGCACACTCCCTTACAGGGACACTAGACCCCTGGTTTCACCCATTCGTGGCTGAGCATTTGTCTGTCCTACCACATCCTGCCTCTAAGTGCACCTCCTTGAGAGTCCTTGTTGAGTGTGTGGTCATATCGGAGGCCCAGTAATCTGACACCTCCCTTCACCCCCTCTGCCTTTGCCTTTTCCTCTGAAATCCTTCGAGGGCAGATGCCACTGTCGAGGTGGCTGTGTCCAGTTCAATTTCCCATAGGCTGGGGGTGAGGTGCCATAAAACTGTCAGGGAGGGGATTCCTGTGTTCCATTTGAACAGACACTGGTACAGACATGAGACCCAGTCCCAGGCCCGGTGTCGGGGCTTGACCTTTTCTTTCTCCCTTTCACATAGTCCAGTTAGGTTTGAATTCAGACCTTGGCATAGATTCAAGCAAGACGTTTTCTTTCCATCTCACTTTCCAGACGAGTTATGAAGTTTGGAGCACTTTCTTGCAAAAATGGGTAGTCTAGATCAGCCCAGCCACAACTGAATGTCCCCAAAGTTGATAGTGTGTGCTGACCTTTCTTTCTTTCCTTTAGAACTCTTTTTTTTTTTTTTTTTTTCCCTAAGCACTGTTATAAAGCATTGTTATGCTATTCCTAATTCTTCCCCCTCTTCTGAGTCACTGCCTTCTCTGTCCTTATTCCATTCTTCAATTTTTCTAACTGTGCTCTCAGCACTTTCCCTAATGGACTTCGTGCTGTCTTTTTCACTGTTAATAGGAGCACTTGTGTTTACAAATCTGGCTGTGGACGTTTGTCCTCTTCCTCATTATCAGAGTCACTCAGAAGTCCTATTTCCAGATCCCCATCTATACTTATCCCTTTATTTTAAGTCAAACTGTTTTCTTGTCTTGCCTTCCACCACGTGTCCCCTTTTCTGGACTGTTTCTGACACTCAGACATCTCCACACCTCATGCTGCATTCTCCTCAAACTTCTTAATTGCCTTCATTATCTCAAACATCTTATGTCCTATTCCTACTTGTCCTGGCTTTTTTGGTTAGTGAAGCCTGCTCTCTTATTTCTGGCATTAGATGATTATTTAATTCACTTTTCTTTCTTTAAAAATCAATTAAAAGTCTTTTCTTAATTTCAATTAAAATAGAAGTCTCTTCTTTCAAAAATGTCCTTTATCAAGTGATCCATTCCTGCCTCTAAACAATCCTGTTTTATTGTTTGTGTTACAAAGTCATTCAAGTGATAAATTCTTTCATCTATCTTATCCCAAAACTCCTCATAATCTTTGTCAATGGCGCTATTTCCCTTGATATATGACAGACCATCCCAATCTTCCTTTGCATTCTCGTCAGCCTTTTCATTACCCAGCGTGATGTAGTCACCACCCTTCTTTTGTGCTTTGCACTTACATATGGCCAACCGCTCAGGGCGCATCATGGCTGTTAAAAGCAATTGTATTTGCTCTTGATGTTGTATCGGAGATCCATCGGATTTCTTAAATCCTCTTTGCTTCCATTGCGCACCGTATACATGACACACATTATGGCTGTAAAGCACTGTCCGTGTGCACGGTTGCTCTTTTCCCTGCAGCTAAACTACAAGCCTCAGTTAACGCCTTGAGTTCAGCCAGCTGTGCTGAACACGGCTGCTTACAAGGAATACACATTACTGTAACATACTCCCCTGGCCTTACCATTTGCACCACGCTAAACCCAGCCTGTGTTTTATTATCATAATGATGACTTGACCCATCCACGAAATAAACTACCTCTGCGTCACACAACGGTTCCCCCTCCAAATCCGGTCTGAGTTTGGAGAAAATCACAGAGTCAGCCACACACCTATGCGGGCTTCCCTCATAATCAAGAGGCACTCTGTCTGCTGGATTACCCACAGAGTCACAAGTTTTAACAGTTACATCTGGACAGAAAGTCAAATCATAATATTTCAACTGCCTCTGTGCAGTGAGACAAAACCTCCCCTGTTCTGTAAGCTGAGCAATAGCATGGCTCGTATCGTTACACTTCCAAGCTGGTCATTCTTTTGCAGAATACCTGATCCTTCCTCTATTTCTCCCAATTTACAGGATATTTCATTTATTGCCGTACTCATATTGTTCATCATCTGCCCAAACCTTTGTTCTAAACCGTGAGTCAGCTCAATTTCGCCCTGAATGGTTCCTTGTATACCTACAGCAGCGCCTTGCAAAACAGGTAACTGTGGATACAGTCTATTTACTGCAGGAAAAGATTCATTTGAGAATACATACGGTGGGGGCCTGAAGGCATTTCTGTCTTCATGTTCCCTTTTCTTACTTTGATCATTAACTTGTTATGAACTTTGTTTCTGGCTCAGAGCCTTGTTTTTCGCTATTTTCATAAAGGCGCGCAACGTTAATAATTCCTGTTTTCTCTTTGTCTCCCGTACTTCACTTGTTTCTTTATGCTTATGGTCATATATTTTTCCTTCCATTTGCAGAATCAACTTGAGATCCCAAGAGCCGTTCTTTGGCCACGGGTTCGCATCATTCTTAGTACGATCACTCCACTTTTTACTAATTTTTTCAATAATACTCGCCTCTGATGAGTACAATTTACTTATCTCCTCCAACGGTGTAATTTGTTCTGTGTCTACCAAAGCCATTTTTAAGTCCAGAAATTACCACAGAATTATTTGTATTATATTATTCCTTTCTACTCTCGGTTCTACTTGTGTATGCAGAAATTCACTTGTGGCTCAAATGCTCATAACAGCCCCTCCTTTACCACGCACTCAGGCTTGTGGGCTTGGAATAGCCCCCACCCGTTGCCTTCCTCGCCTGTCTCCCTTTCTCTCTCTCGGGAGCGACTCTCCCGTAAACTCACAATGATTGATTCAAAGAAGTCAAAGTTGATCAGTTATTATGGTCAAATTACAATACTTTGGATGATGTTAATTACAATATCATTCAATATTTTACGCGTATGCATCCGCATATATATTTCACACCATTTCGTATTTCCTTTGTTAGTCAAGAAATTACCTTTAAATGGATATTCAATGACAGTTTTTCAAGTTAAATGTTTTACAGATCACAATT
The DNA here is from genome assembly GCF_900700415.2 of Clupea harengus. Taxonomy (NCBI): domain Eukaryota; kingdom Metazoa; phylum Chordata; class Actinopteri; order Clupeiformes; family Clupeidae; genus Clupea; species Clupea harengus. The sequence continues at coordinate 194,058 of NW_024879565.1, forward strand.
CTCACTTCTTCACAGAACTGTTATTTCCTGAAAAACAAAACTCATTTAGCACATACATCAACCAATCATTCAACTTCACTTTTCTTCATACAATGACCAATATCAGTACTTACTGACATACCAAACATTTATCACAACTCAACAAGTTGTTTTTCCAAATCTTCCAATTGACAAGGAAGACCCCTTTCTTTACACACAATTTTCTACTCACCCTTTACCACTTTCTTTAGTAAATTAATATATTAAAGGCCCTGCCTTTTTCCACGGCAACCCCTGATTGCCTAAATAATTTTATCAGATTATTTTCACATGCAACACATGCAATGTGCCTAATGAGTTATAAATAACTTTTTCCTAGACACACGGAAAAAAACCTTGTTCTTTCCTTTTTCTCAGGCCGTTCCTCGAACGCCTTAATAATCTTTTCAGATTATTTTCACATGCAACACATGCAATTCACATGCAACACATGCTGTGCCTAATAAGTTATGAATAACTTTTTCCTAGACACACGGAAAAACCCTTGTTTTCCTTTCTCTTAGGCGTTCCTCGAGCACCTTAATAATCTTTTCAGATCATTTTCACATGCAACACATGCAATTCACATGCAACACATAAAACGAACAGTTTTTCCTAATTACTTTCAGATTTTACACACTCAGTCTCATTACAGGGTTTTTGTCTGAAGAATTTTGTCCAGGATAGGGTTTTCCAATTGACTCAATTTCCCCAGTCTGGCTAGCAAAAATTATTCTGCTTACCGTTTTAATTTAGGTGCCTTGGGTCAAGCGGTTCCCCCCACGGAGCTTTTTCTCTGATCAGTCCCTTTCGATAGGTCGCCAAATATGTCGTGGCTCATTCCATTTCTTTTTGTTATCAATGTATTTTTTGAGACTGATTGTAGAGAAATCTGATAGTATTTATTGTAATCGTTAATGTCACAATAAGGAGACGTCCATGGTCAAGCTCGATCTCAGCGCATGTACTGGTTTCTTGGTACTATTTAAGCCTCGTTCTTGTGGGGCGTTGTCCCATATTAATTACCCTAATCATCTGTATTTGGTCTTGTATCGACTACCCCCAGGGGGTCTATTTTCTGAGGCCACCTTTGACCTGACAACTGTCTTTTCAGAGAGCCAGACTTCTTGTCTACTGTACACTTGGCACTTTTTGCTATTCTAAGAGTTCCTTACTGTAAACATGTCCTTATCTGGCGCAAGTGTCCTTATCTATTCCTGTACTGTACCTTGCGCTGAGAACCAGTCCATTCCATATTCACATTAACATAAAAAATATCCCACATTTCTCAACCTTGAAGAGAATTAAGACATTCCTGCGAAATTCAATGGGCCAGGAACGTATGAATGCATTGGCCATGCTTTCCATGGAGAGGGAACTTGTCCTTAAAATGCCTGATTTCCATGAGAGAGTCATTGACCGCTTTGCCGCACTGAAAGAGAGACGGGCAAAGTTTCAGTACAAGTAATGAAGTCTGTCTGTCTATTTTACTCTTTCTCTCCCTCTTTGTCTGACTATCTGTCTGTCTTTGAGATTGTTCACTCCATGCATGCTACTTACACTATTTTCTACATCATACAACATTTTGGAAATGTGAATAATGAACAAGTGGGACAATTTATTGTGGAGCCACCTCACTTTTTCTTTTGAAGGCTCCTGGATGCAACTTTCTTCCATAGCTTTCCACCTGTAACTTATGTAGCTAGAGGGGAAATATTTCTGTTGTGTGCTGCTCTACTGGACAAAAAGGTATTGCTGTATGAGTTAATCAGCTCACAACAAATAGATACAATTGTCCTGCTTAAGGTTCTTACCGAATGGGTCGCCTTAATCATTATCAAAAAAATTGCCTCCCCTGAGAATTTTTTCAGGAGCCGCCACTGTTCCAACTTCTGCTCTATGTCTCTTGACTTTTGCTCCTACACACCTCAAAAACTGAAAGCCTACAAAAGCACAGATAGTAATTTAATTTTCAGAAGGGGATGGGTTCATAACGATGTCGTCTGGAAGGTGAAAACTAATAAACATCTTCATTACCAGAGCAAAGATGATTGCCACAGGGTTCTTGCACCATTTCAAAAGTAAAATATAATGCTTTTTAAGACTTTTTTAAGACCTCAACAAATATAATTTAAGACCCAAAAATGTGACAATTTCTTTGGAATACTCAATTCAGGGGTGCAAACTCATCAGGGTTGAAAAAGGTGACAACGATGCGAACCCCCTAGGAGGGTCCGGGCATGCTCCCCGGGGAATATATTTTATATATAAGAACATTTTACACATTTTAAAGTTCAATGCATCAATCTGGTGCACTTTGACAACTAAATTATGAGGCTAGATCTATGAAGAATGTGCTGTTGTAAACAATTTTGTGCTCTGGTAACAGTTTAATCATAAACATTCCTGTGTTAAATGTTGCACGGGCACAGGCCAACCCAACCTGCCTCTAGTTGAGCCACAGTAATGGCATCCTCCTCCTAAAATTCTCTCATTCTGAAAACAAACTGAAGTAGGAGAGTGGTAAATTTGTTCAGTTGCAGTGAAGCGCCCGGCAGTAGAAAACGGGTCAGTGTTTCAGATTACAGATTACATAGGGACGTGTGGTGAGGGGAGGCAGAGCCTCATAAAAAGTAAAAAACTAAATAAATATTAATATGTATCTACTGATCTGTGCTTTAAATAAAATGTTTGTATGATTCCGATCATTTTATAATCAAAATCGCTGAATTTGACCATGAGCATGTTCCAGTTCAAACAGAGGCGACTCGCGAGGTGAGGCAGCAACGAGCTGCGCCTCATCTCAGATTGTGCAATCCCTCACACACTGGGTTGAGCACATGACTTTTGCTTTCTCATTGTTTGTCATCACTGAAATCTTTGTAGACACTGTTATTATATGTCGTTTGTATCCATAGAATAGGTAATGTAATGTATTTCACGTATGTGAAGAAGCTATTTAGATCTGTCATAAAACCACAGTGAAAAAGCACATAGGGGAGGGCAAACGTAACCTCTGCCTCAATGAAGGGGGCATGCGAGAGCCTGGAAAATGGTCTTCCAATCCAGTGAAGTGATAAATACATAACAGGAGACCAATGCCAGAGCTAAAAGGTTTGCTTTAAACGACAGGACAGAAGATAACTTTAGCAGCTAAACTCCGGACCAAACTCGCCTGACGGCCATGTCTTTTATGTAAATGTACATTTTTCTGCGTTTTCACGCTTAGATGTCAAAAGTTACCGAGAAAAAGACACTGTACTATCCGATAACACCGTTATTTGTAACCAGCAAAAATGGTTGATGTGATTTGCGAGGCGTCTGTCAGCCAACTGTCTGACTTTAGCACGTTAGCCTACGTTAGATAGCATAACGTTATTGCAGCGTACCAACGTTACACGTTACCGTAAATGCCATCTTAAAAAGGCTGTTTGAAACCAACGCTTTCACCCGAAAGACATGTCTTGTAATACACCTGTCAATTACGGCATTGAGGCAGCTACCTTCCATTTCGAACAGACCAGAAGACTCGAAATAAAAAGCGTGTCATGGTGACATGGGTTGGCCAAACAAACAAGCTTGAAAGAAATATTCATGACAGCTTGCGTTCACAGATTACTTGGAGATACCCAAGTGTGTGTGTGCGTGTGTCGAACCTCACATCGACCACCGCGTAATGGCGACACGCAGCCTGACGTCAGCGTCTGTAGCCGACGTACCGTAAACAGTTATTAAATTGCGGAGACTCATTTCACACAATACTAAATTAATCAACTATTAGATGTTTTACGATGCGCCACTGTGCTTTCTCATCGTCATTAAGCACACCGGCAAAAAAAGTAATACCTACAGCAACTTTACGTGAAATTTAAGACAATTTAAGACCTTAATTACCCGAATTTGAATTTAAGACATTTTAAGACTTTTTAAGGACCCGCGGGAACCCTGATAAGATATCTCTCCCAGCCAAGATTAATGTCATAAATGAGGTCCTATACCTAGGTATTAGAATAAATACTTCCTTGTCTGTGGCGAAACTAAATTACTCAACAATTCTGGAAAAAATAGAGGAGGATATAAATAGATGGAAACATTTGCCAAGCTCAGTACCTGCCCGTATTTCAGTCATCAAAATTAACATTTTACCCCGCATTAACTTTTTTAGCTCAATGATCCCACTTGCACCTTGTAGCGAAGGGAGAGCAGGGTCACCCTACCTGGACTCGAACCCAGGTCTACAGGGCTCTCTGACCGCCACACCAAAGAGCCCGGCTCCATGGCATGGCAGCCAGAGAGCATATTCAACCCTAGGGACGATCACATCGTCACACTACCCTCACCTTCGGGAGGCGCACCCATGCGCCTTCACGTACACAGACATCCCTCACGCATACACCAATCATGCTTCTCCCATCCAGTGCACCCCACACACACAAGTGCTTCACCCGACCATGGGGTCCTTCACACGGGGTTAACATTCCTGGGAGTCCCTCACACAATGTTCACGGGTGCGCTTCCGATGACCTCACAGCAGGGCATCCCACTTCTGACACCATTTGTAGCGAAGGGAGAGCAGGGTCACCCTACCCGGACTCGAACCCAGGTCTACAGGGTGCCAAACATGCTCTCTGACCGCCACACCAAAGAGCCCGGCTCCATGGCATGGCAGCCAGAGAGCATATTCAACCCTAGGGACGATCACATCGTCACACACCTCCAGTGGGATACTGGAACAAATTGGAGGCCTTACTAAGAGGTTATGTGTGGAATGGTAAACGACCACAGTTAAAATGGTCAGCCCTTCAGGTTGATAAAATGGATGGGGGAATGGCGTGTCCTAATTTCAAGTTATACCACTGGGCGTTTGTATTAAAGGACCCATCGTATGCCCATTTTACCACAAGTTGATATGGTTCCTTGGGGTCTTAATGAAATGTCTGTAACATATTTTGGTCAAAATACCACAAGGATCATTATTAATGGCATCCTTTTTACCCTGCCAAACACAGCCATTCTGTCAGCGAGCTGTTTTGAGCACCTATGCTAATGAGCCAGCTAACCCCTCCTCTACGGTTTTGGGCTACTCATTCTAACCTTTTAGTTTTTAGCTACCCATTCTAACCAAGTTTAGTTTTGTAAAATATGGCGACTGGATACGAGATTGTTCAGACCCTGAACAAGAAGAGGCTCCCAAACAAGTTCGAGAATTTAGGGTACAACAGGACGTTTCTGAATGGTAAGTAAACTTTGTCACTTCACTTGTTTTTACTTTGGCTAAGGTCATACAGTCTAGTTGGTGACTAGAACATTGCAATGCTAGATAATAGTGTGTGCATGTACGAGTATGTCACAAATACAGTGTGTTTATGTAAGTTACTGTTTGTGAAAAGTGTTTATGTAAATGCAAGTAATGGGAACGCCATTATGCCTGCTACACGAGTAAAGCTCCAGCTGTAAAGTAAAATGTTATCTGACAACAGTAATGGACCAAGCAGGTTGTAGTGGCTAAAGTTCCCTTCTTGTTATCAGGAATTAATTTTCAACATATTCATTCACTTAACCACTCTAGACGGAAAGAACGAGTCTCTACGCGTGTTTAGTGCGTTTAACAACGGTAGAAAACAGTGTTTTCGCTCCGTCTTTACTGAATACTGAACAATGAAATAAATCGCAGTTCTTATACATTCCATCAATGCGCGAGCAGACTACGTCGTAGCTCACTACCACGCGCACTCCAAAGCAACTCTTATGTCCCATGCATATCTGGTTATTCTAAGCAATGCATGTACACTAAACATATATTAAACTGAAATGCAAAACTATAAAATACAATTATGCAATCATTATAATGAGCAATCACTAAATATGAATCTAAACAACATAATATATTAATCTGAGTCTAAATTACAATGTGGAAAATGGCACTAACACAGATGTAGAACATAACGCAACGTGTTTACCTCCGTTTATTAGCGTTCAAACATTGTTTTCTCATTATATCGTTGTATTTGTCAACTTGTGTCTGTAATTGTAACACAACATTCAAATACACTTCACCTGCAATGTTGTCACTTTTTAAAACTCTTTATCTATACAGGCGTATTTGTGCCAAGTGTGAGCAAATGCCTACAGAGCCTGAGAATGGATGCTGCAGGGAGATGCCACAGGTAAAATTATTTGTGAATGACATGTTAATTATGCAGTCATCTTGTTTTATATTCCATGATACTTACACTTTCAATATTCAAGGTAACAAGAAGACTACTGCAGCTTCCAAACCAACCAACGTGCATCATCCGGGACTTTTAGCTGTGTGATTGAATGTGTTCTCACTACAGAATGCATTCAACATCTATAGAGCAGACTATGGGCCTTATGTCTAAGGGGAATATAGTAGTAAGTTGTTTTGTTTTTTATGCATACGAGTCATCGGTGATTTCTGCAATACAAATATAACTGGGGAAGAAAATACAATAAATTAATCTTCCCTCGGTCTTACTTTGCTTACTGCTCATCTTGCATGTGTCAACTGTTGACATGTTACATACCAAAACTGTTTCTATAGACTTGCTTCAAAGAATGCCACAGAGCTTTTAAAACATAGTTATTAAATGTACTGGCTAGTACATGGGTAATAAATACAAAAAAGACCAATTATAATAAAAACATTGATTACAAAATCACACTTTGTGCCATCAGTAGCCATACTGTTAACAAAGGAAGACTCAATAGATGTGTGTCACCATTTATTCTCTAAATACAATGTAAACTTTGCTCAGACGTTACAGGTATTTGGTGTACAGAAGCTTTGTTAGCTGGTCTTGGGGCTTTCTGGGACGGATAATCTGGGTGGTCCTGCTCTCCTGCTCCAGATGCTGCTTTGGAGGATCTGTCTGACAGGCCACATGATGTAGCCTAGGACACTGTTCAGATGTTCTTCCTTAACCACAAGAGCAGCAATGTTATTCATGTTTTTTCCTGAATGTAATAAAAGGAAAATACTCCATACTGTAAATAAAATGTCATCTCACTGACCATTATCCTTGCACTGCAATGCATGAAACATGAACTAAAAGCCAATACATCTCTAGCATTTGAAGAAATGTTGTATTCCATTACACCTAATATCAGTTTCACAACACAGAAAAGTAGGTACAATAACATTGGCATACTAGCAAACCCGGCATTTTCCTCATGAATCATTATGAAATAATCATGCAGTGAACAGTATTTTTAACTTGTGCTGTACTATACACAAAACCTTCAAATGCCCCACATTGACAAACTGTTTTGGTAACTGCAGGTGAGTCTAAGCTGCTTATCAAGTCGTTTATGAATGATGCCTTTTTAGTGCGAGAATTCTCTAACCTTAACAACGGGAATCATACATTTTAGCGATACATTATTATCCGTTGGTTATCAACTACTATTATTAGCTATGATACTGTCTTGAGCAATCTACAGCGCTAATAGCTAGCGAGTTGTTTACGGCCACAACCCACACAAAGTTCTAAATGCCCGTGATATGTTGTGCTGTTGGACGTGACAACAGACGCCAAAGGAACCTAGATGTACAATTGATACAATCGTGAATAATTGCTGTGTCTTCTCTCTGCAGCTAAACTCTCCTGAGCAAGCTAGAGTGCTAATAGCTAGCGAGCTGTATAGCTCTTTTCTATGGGCTTTAGCTACAACTCGTTAGCCCATATTGACACTCTTGCTTGCTCAGGAGATAAGACACAGCACTTATTCACGATTGTATCAATTAACCACCACTAAAATAACACGGTTCATAAATCGCTGTTTGAATTAGTCCCCCTACAACATGCTAACGTCGTTAACCACCACACTGAATGGGCAAGTAACAGAATTATTTTTAAAAATACTTACATTTCCCTCGCCTGAAGTTCATTCAGGGACATTGCCTTCAAATATGAATTCAATCCATTTCGCTAGTGTCTTCTGAGGCTGGAACGTGATGTAGAGATCTGGCCAGCCCACCACAGCGCATCTTGAGTACTTAGTTTGCTTCATGCTGCTAGCTAGCTAGCTATTCAAAGTATATCCGAGCTTTGCAATAATGGCTTGCGCTCTGGCAAATATGTAATGAGTGTGGGGGGTGGGCCAAGGCCATGTAGGGAACCTCCCAATGTGTTGTGACAGGCCAATAAAACGGGAATCTCATTCGCAGACTCAATCATGACGTTTCTGACCATAACAAAGATCCAGGAACCATAACAAAGATCGCCAATGGTTTTTTTCCAGCGTTTTTGGGTTGGTAGACACGCCAGATACCCAAATGAACGTGTAGAAGCACTAAAAAAGTGGAATTTTCATAATATGGCCCCTTTAAACCAAGTTAAAAATCACTGAAAGGTAAACTAACGAGTAATGCAGACGTTAAATTAATTTAATTTTAGCCCAACGATGTTAACCATGCGGTCTTTATGTTCGCCATCGATTTAAAATGGCAAATATATCTAAGTGTCTTGGCTGTGTTACAAATGGTTTGACGTTACGCTTTCTTGGTGTTTTTGATGTTGGCGGGGAATAAAACACACAAAGTCCAACAAAATTAAGAGTAAGGGTTCTTTATCTGATAGATATATAAAACAAAAGATTTGTATAGAAAAGTACAAAAATAAAATGACATCAAATAGAAATCTTATATGATAAACTAACCTGTACACAAGCTAAGCCTATCCCAACTCTGTAGCTCAACTAGCCGTATAAGAAAATAAATGAAAGTAAGGTTCAGCAATACAAAACGGTAGTGGTGATACTGAGAGTAGACAAATACAAAAACATCATTAGTATACCACTAACATCAAATACATAAAGCTAAAATATACATAAAACCAAAATATACACCAGTATGTCCGAGTGAAATGATACCAACACTTACATGTTCCTAACACGCACACATCTCTATCCTCCACACACGTGTGCTCCCAGGATACCAGTATGGCTATATGTCTGCTAGGTGAAACATGACAATTCACTTTAATACAGCCTGTATGCAACTTAATTTCCTACAAAATACATCTACACTAACTACATCACCTCATACTCTTCACTCTATAGCCAAAACGGAATTGTATTTCACAAATGTAAACTTAAATTTAGCTACATCCCCAAATGACAGAGCGACTGGGCTAATCCACATGCTGCCAGAATCCACAAACATTCTTTCCCAAACGAACTCATCCATTCATGTAAATCAATGATATATACAATTGCATGGTTATTAAAGTATTTTAAGACAAATGTCCCACTTACCAGCAATATTAACCAAGTATCACCAAATATCCCTCACGCCAGCCACCTTCTCTGATGCACTGCGTTCTCGCTCCAGTCTTAATACCCAGAATTCACCACATACCAACCCAGGAACTACAACATGATGCAATGTAGTTTTCTGGCATTTAAAGGAGACATGTCCCATTACCACTTAGAAAACATACAACAACCTCAAAATATGACCCGGTTACATTGATATTACTAATTTCAGACAAACTCTTGTAGTATGCTACCATGGCAAAACCACCGGATAAAATAAAAAGATCGCATGCGCCTCAAAAAAATCATTGATAGTCACCGGGAGAGATGGCCATGCCTCCGTTCTTTTCGGACTTCCCCACCATGCTTTCTGCACAGTGTGCAATGTCAATATTGATATCAGTAATCAAGGAGCAACAGGTAACGAACACAGTATGATCCATATTATCAGAGAATCATAGGCTTACCTGTCAAGTGTGAACATGTCCGATGTTCTCAAATTCATGCTCGAAGTCCGCGACAGCCTTCTACAGTGTCCACACATAGGCCTACGCACAGCTATTGTCATGTCACAGTGTAATAGGCTATATGTTTCTACTAATAATAGGCTAATGATAATAGCCTAAAAAGCTCTTCCACTGACTATAATTTAATTAAATGATAAAGAAGCAAACACAGCGCCATCATTTGGTCTTAGCAGTTGTCTAGTCCTGGTATCACATCATGTCATTGGGCTTGCATTCAAACGTCAGACGTGGGGAGAAAAAAAAATATGATGAATCATGACACTTGACAGGTATGAGGTCGTGTTAAATATGTTAATTAAAAAGGGAAAAACACAACATGACCATTGTTTGAGAAGGTCCTAAGTAGCCTAGAGTGAAATAGATAGATAGATAGATAGATGGATACTTTATTAATCTTGAGGGAAATTTAGGAAACAAATAACATCCCAGAGGAAGTGTAATAGGCCTGCTACGTACTGCTCACTTGTGCAGAGAAAGTTTTTATTAGGCTACGAATTTGTTGTCACAGTTATCACTTATAACTGTTATCACAGTCTTTTTTTTTCTTTCATTAGGCCTACTAAAGTGGTTCAGAACTGCATTATTTATAAGCTCAGAATGCCGTCTATTGGTTCAAACATGCAACAGCATTATAACTAATAAAATGAAGGCCACAACATTTTTGACAGGACAAAAGAAAAATCATGGGGGTATACTACATTTACAACAGTTCTCTCCCCCGCCGCTTGGCTTGCAGGCCTCACTGTGGCCAAAAAGATTTTGGTCCAGCGCTGGAAATCCCCCCATGACATTTCTACTGTCCACTGGCTGCGGTCATTTTTGGACATATCTTACATGGAACTGTCATCTGCAAGAGTTAATAATGCTCAGCCACATATACTAGCAATATGGGAGAATTTGATATCCAAGCTGAAGGATCTACTGTTGATGTAGACATGATTTGTCTGTGACTGACTCAATGTTCTGTTTGATGGTGTGGGGGGGGGGGGGGGTTGTGTATATCTATATAACATGTTTCCTGATATGTTTGGTTGTATGTCTGTGATATGGAAATAAAAAATGAATGAGAAAAAAACAAAAGCACATTGCCGATTGTCGTGGATGTTGAATCCTTCACGCGAAGAAACTCAAAAAAGCGTTCATGCACTGCATGGTTGCTATCGATGTACCTAAGCACCAGCTGTGTCTGAGTGGAAACATCTGTGGTCTCGTCTGCTTGAATGGCGACATAGTTCGCCGACTTCACCTCCTCCACAATGCGTTCCCTCACGACCGCTAGCATACACTCAAGTAGCTCGTTTTGAACTGTCTTTGATGTTCCCCTGAAAACTGTAGCTTTTTTAAGATGCTCATCAAATACTTCGTCCAACTGTGCCACAAAGTCGACCAAACCAAGAAAAATACCAGGGTTGGTGGAGCCCTCCGTTTCATCCTTGCAGGAGGAGGCAGTATGAACAAGTACGAACACAGTATGATCCATATTATCAGAGAATCATAGGCTTACCTGTCAAGTGTGAACATGTCCGATGTTCTCAAATTCATGCTCGAAGTCCGCGACAGCCTTCTACAGTGTCCACACATAGGCCTACGCACAGCTATTGTCATGTCACAGTGTAATAGGCTATATGTTTCTACTAATAATAGGCTAATGATAATAGCCTAAAAAGCTCTTCCACTGACTATAATTTAATGAAATGATAAAGAAGCAAACACAGCGCCATCATTTGGTCTTAGCAGTTGTCTAGTCCTGGTATCACATCATGTCATTGGGCTTGCATTCAAACGTCAGACGTGGGGAGAAAAAAAAATATGATGAATCATGACACTTGACAGGTATGAGGTCGTGTTAAATATGTTAATTAAAAAGGGAAAAACACAACATGACCATTGTTTGAGAAGGTCCTAAGTAGCCTAGAGTGAAATAGATAGATAGATAGATAGATGGATACTTTATTAATCTTGAGGGAAATTTAGGAAACAAATAACATCCCAGAGGAAGTGTAATAGGCCTGCTACGTACTGCTCACTTGTGCAGAGAAAGTTTTTATTAGGCTACGAATTTGTTGTCACAGTTATCACTTATAACTGTTATCACAGTCTTTTTTTTTCTTTCATTAGGCCTACTAAAGTGGTTCAGAACTGCATTATTTATAAGCTCAGAATGCCGTCTATTGGTTCAAACATGCAACAGCATTATAACTAATAAAATGAAGGCCACAACATTTTTGACAGGACAAAAGAAAAATCATGGGGGTATACTACATTTACAACAGTTCTCTCCCCCGCCGCTTGGCTTGCAGGCCTCACTGTGGCCAAAAAGATTTTGGTCCAGCGCTGGAAATCCCCCCATGACATTTCTACTGTCCACTGGCTGCGGTCATTTTTGGACATATCTTACATGGAACTGTCATCTGCAAGAGTTAATAATGCTCAGCCACATATACTAGCAATATGGGAGAATTTGATATCCAAGCTGAAGGATCTACTGTTGATGTAGACATGATTTGTCTGTGACTGACTCAATGTTCTGTTTGATGGTGTGGGGGGGGGGGGGGTTGTGTATATCTATATAACATGTTTCCTGATATGTTTGGTTGTATGTCTGTGATATGGAAATAAAAAATGAATGAGAAAAAAACAAAAGCACATTGCCGATTGTCGTGGATGTTGAATCCTTCACGCGAAGAAACTCAAAAAAGCGTTCATGCACTGCATGGTTGCTATCGATGTACCTAAGCACCAGCTGTGTCTGAGTGGAAACATCTGTGGTCTCGTCTGCTTGAATGGCGACATAGTTCGCCGACTTCACCTCCTCCACAATGCGTTCCCTCACGACCGCTAGCATACACTCAAGTAGCTCGTTTTGAACTGTCTTTGATGTTCCCCTGAAAACTGTAGCTTTTTTAAGATGCTCATCAAATACTTCGTCCAACTGTGCCACAAAGTCGACCAAACCAAGAAAAATACCAGGGTTGGTGGAGCCCTCCGTTTCATCCTTGCAGGAGGAGGCAGGGATAGCAAAAGACTGCGTTAGCCACTTCACAGCCTGCTAGTGTTAAGTTTAAACTAAGTCTACGTGTTGTTTTCAGAGAAATCAAGTGAAGAGGCCGCCACACAGAGCAAAAGTTTGAGTTGAGTTTACTGAGTCTTAAGAGGAGTACAAATTTCAGTCTGAGAGATCAAGTTCACACAGGAGCTCATCACCTCCAGGCTGAAGAGAATGCATTCTGACATCATCATACACAATCCAGTCTTTTTACCCCTCAGGCGCAACAATGTTGCTTAATCATCCCCTGGGGAGCTGTAACTAACTAAGTTCTTTGACAATAGAGCCTCAGAGAAAAACCTTGGGTCTCACACCCCAGAGGCTACACTATCTAGTTTGTGTCCCGTGGTGGCCTTTCTGACCTAAAAGATGGTAAGTCACGGCTGGCCAGAGCTGACCCTGTCAAATTCCACAGCTCCATTACCACCAGGCCTCAGTGAGAGACGTGGAATTAGTATGTATGCTAAGAACTGCTTGTTGATGAACTCATACTTAACTTAATTTTCTCTTACACTAGCCACGATTTCCTTTGGTACCAATTCTTTGAAAATCCTCGGGTATAGGATTTCCCCTTCTTTGCAGCTACCTGTTTAATCGTTATATTTGGTCTAGGAGGTCCTAATTGCATTGTTGCCAATTTGTCTTCATTGGTACGCCGACCGAAAGGAGTCTCTTTCAAAGAAATAATTGAATTGTTGCTGTAGCACTGAGCACTGGCCATCTCAACAGAATATGCCTTGGTCGAAGCTGTATGACGTTTCTATACGCTTTTACGTCTATTACTTATGACACAGCATGGAGGGTCGAGCCCTCCTGGAAGCCATAGAGAATGCATTGAGAGCCCTGTTTTGTGAAAAAAAATAGATTTAACGTGGGAGTCAATGGGAGAGGTCTGGGGCGATTTTCATTTCACCCCAAATCGCCCAGAAGGGGCAGGCCATTTGAAGCACGACTTTTGCCTGACTGTTACCTGATTGGACAATGACATTCAAAGGCAGATCAGACGGTCTAGTGGAAGCATCCAATAGAAAAAAAAAATGACATTTACATTTACATTTAGTCATTTAGCAGACGCTTTTATCCAAAGCGACTTACAAGGAAATTGCATTTATACATCAGCATTTTTTTTTTTTTTTTTGTGGAACAAGAAATGAATGCAGCAGTTAAAATGATGACCCACAGGATAGATCATTTAGAAGCAGGATTAAGTACTGGGATATCTCCAGCAGATGTTTGTGAGGTCAGGGTGCCAACACTGAGAAAGCCATCCCCAGAGCCGTCTGCCGAGGATGCCACTCAGAAAATGTTGAAATTATAAACACTAGAGAGGGGGGTAAGGTCAGAGGGGACTCCATCTCCACCAGAATCTCTCGCAGGAGAGACACAGGAAGGTGAAAAAAGTTATGACTATTTAGCCAGAGAAGACCAGCAATGAGAGATAGAGACAATGGCCCTCATTCTCGAACATTTTCTGAAGTTTCTTCTGAAATGTTTCTTACGGGCTTCGGAAAAACAACGTAAGCAAAAGACATCCGCCAAATTCATGCACGCTTGAAAATGTGGTCCTACGCAGCAAAAGTTTTCTGGGCTGTGCTCCCCCGGAAGAGTTTTCTTAAATTGAAAGCGCGTTCTCGTGCTCCTGAATTTGCATACATACACGCCCTGCCAGCTCCTTATAAGGGCACGCAACCGTAGTGACGTGTGCGGTCGGAATCGACTTAAGTGCTTATTTATTTATTCACTTACATTTGCAGTGTTCGTGTACATTACATTTAGTCATTTAGCAGACACTTTTGTCCAAAGCGACGTACAAGGGATAGAACAGTCAAGCTACGAGCAATAGAGACCTAGTGTAACAATAAATACTACTTTACATAAGAAATAGAAAAATGAAATAGGAAATAAAAACGAAGTGCAGGAATGTAACTGCTATAAGTGCAAGTTAAGCACTAGTCGAAGTGCCAGTTAGGAAGGGAGGTGCTCTCTGAAGAGTTGGGTCTTCAAAAGCTTCTTAAAGGTAGAGAGGGACGCGCCTGCTCTGGTAGTGCTAGGCAGTTCGTTCCACCAACGTGGAACTACTTGAAAATTCTGGATTGCCGTACTTGTACAGTTGACAGTGCCAAACGACGTTCACTAGACGAGCGCAGCATTCCGGTGTAGTCCTTTTATTTATTTTATGACATCACGGTGCCTCGTAGAATCATGACTATAGGCCTACATGTGAAACGTAATTGTTAATGATACTTTAATCCGAGGATCTGTAGAGTTGATGTGAACGCAATCACCAACGATTTCTCACAAATTCATTAACACGGAGAGTTTTCTTAAATGCGATTCCTCAAGGAATCACATTTGAGAAAACTCTGGCCGAGTTACGACTGCTATTTCGAGTTCGGAAAGTCTTCTGAAGTTCAGAGCAAATCCCAGATGAGAAAACTTTCATGAATGCCAAATGTTGTCCTAAATCCAATTCCTCTTAAATTCCTCTTAAATTCTTCTTAACTGCGTTCGAGAATGAGGCCCAATGAGAAGCCAGGAAAGGAAGACAACAGAGGTCTGGAGACAAGGTCAACGGGGTTGACATAGTATTGACAGAATTAGACGATGGAAGGGCACAGGGGCCCACACGAGGAATGTGAGAGATAAACTTCGGAGACGACATGGAAGTATTTTGGGGTAAGAGAGAAAAAAGATACACTGAATTGAATGAGTATGTGACACTAGCAATAAAAAGGCAGGTCACACGACCGGAAATGGAGCAGTTGATACATGAAATAATGGAAGAAGAGTCATTGATTCAGGACATTTTAAAGTCAGGACAAATAAGAATAGGACATACAATGTTTAATACAATAACAAGGCAATTAAGATCTTTAAAGAGAATGCAGGAGGAGGTGTGGAAATGTCTGAAAGTCGGAACCAGCCCAGAAGGGGGAACATGTGGTGGAAAGCAAGACAAGAAAACAGTATGACTTAAAATAAAGGGAGGAGTCAGGCACGTGCACAGACATTTTGGGCTCAAACCAAAAAAAGGCACCCATCGCCAAAATTATGAATGAAATTAAAAATAATAATGATACATAAATAAAAAACAGGATATTCTCAACTTAAATATTTATTTTTGTTAACAAACTAACTAAAATTATCTCCTGAACATAACTCAGTCCTACACTCTGTCTGTCCTTCCTCATCCATGATGGGCTCCTCTGAACCAGGTAGGGTTACTGATTCTCCCTCATTTGTTTTACTAGTTGATGGCCTGATCCAAGATAAAAGAGAGCTGCTACCCTGAGCTGCTTGCTGCAGTTCCCGGTCCTGCTTTTGGAGTCTCTCTTTTCTTGGCATTATGCTGCAAATTTTGTAAATGAGATACAATGCCCTCCACAATTATTGGCACCCCTAGTGAATATGAGCAAAACAGGCTATAAAAAAATATGTCTTTGCTGTTTATCCTCTTGGTCTTTTACTCAAAATATTCACAAGAATCTTACCTTTTCATTAAAGTAAAACTATGAAAGAAAAAAAAAACTGTTGACATTAAATAAATATTTTCCCCCAAAACATGTGTGCCACAATTATTGGCACCCCTTAATTTAATGTTTTGTGCAGCCTCCATTTGCCAAGATAACAGCTCTGAGTCTTCTCCTATAATGCGTGATGAGGTTGGTGAACACATGGCACGGGATCTGATACAATTCCTACATGCAGTATCTCTCCAGATCCTTCAGATTCTGAGGTCAACGTTTGTAGACTCGGCTTCAGCTCATCCCACAGATGTTCTATGTGGTTTAGGTCGGGGGACTGTGATGGCCATGGCAAAACCTTTATTCTGCGGTCGGTGAACCATTTTTTTGTTGATTTTGAGGTGTGCTTCGGATAATTGACCTGCTGGAAGGTCCAACCACAGCCCATTTTAAGCTTACTGGAGGGGGCTGTTATGTTTTCATTTAATATCTGCTGGTATTTGATGGAGTCCATGATACCATGTACCCTAACAAGATGTCCAGGGCCTTTGGAAGAAAAACAGCCCCACAACATCAAAGATCCGCCACCATACTTCACATTGGGTATAGGGGTCTTTTCTGTATGGCTATCTTTCTGTCTATGCCAAACCCACCTTTGATGTTTGTTGCCAAAAAGCCTTATTTTAGTCTCATCTGACCATATAACTCGGCCCCATTGAAAGTCTGACTTACATTTGGCAAACTGTAGGCGCTTTAGTTTGTAGTTGATTGACAGCAGAGGCTTTTTTTTGGCAACCCTCCAAAACAACTTGTGGTGATGTAGGTGGCGTCTGATGGTAGTTTTGGAGACTTTCTGACCCCAAGACTCAACTCACCTCTACAATTCTCCAGCTGTGATCCTTGGAGATTCTTTTGCCAGTCGAACCATCCTCCTCACGGTGCGTGGGGTCAATGTACACACACATCCTCTTCCAGGCTGATTCATCTCCTGTCGCTTTAAACTTCTTAATTATTTCCATGATAGTGGAAATGGGTATTTTCAACTCTTTAGAGATTTTCTTGTGTCCATTTCTTGATTTGTGCAGCTCCACAACTTTCCGTCGCACATCGTCACTGTGTTCTTGGGTCTTTCCCATAGTGATGAATGACTACTGGAATTTGGCCTATGTCACCTCATATTTGTATGCCAGTGGAACAGGAAGTCTTGGTTGACCTCTTAAGAGTTTCTTATCAAACAGGTGAACTAAAAATGTAAAACATGACTGGAAACATACTTCAGTTAGATTTTAATTATAAGATTTTTCTAGGGGTGCCAATAATTGTGGCACACATGTTTTGGGGGAAAATATTTATTTAATGTCAACAGTTTTTTTTTTTTTCTATAATTTTACTTCATTGAAAAGGTAAGATTTTTGTGAATATTTTGAGTGAAAGACCAAGAGCAAAGACATATTTTTTCATAGCCTGTTTTGCTCATATTCACTAGGGGGGGCAATAATTGTGGAGGGCACTGTAAATCAATGTTGTTCATAATGATCAAGAGTGACTTACATTATCTCTGTAAAGCTGACAACAGAGTACACACACATTTGTTTTACTGTTTTCTGACTGAGTTGAAGCATAAGCAGTATTACACTAATAATATACCACAATATACCTCACCAGACTGTCATGTAGCTCAACTTAAGACCTACCTTTCATTTCAATAATTACTAAAATCTCTGCCTGCCTGCCTGTTTGCCTGCCTGCCTGTATCTCTCTCCCTCTCTCTCTTCATTAAACATGACAAACGTCAGTAAACAGCTGGACAAGGCTTTGAAATCACGGAGTTTTGTGTTTGTTTATTTTTTTTGGAAACATCGGACCAGGGGTACGTTTGTCGTAGGATTGAAGCTAAGTTAATCAATTGGCCTTTTAGCCCGTTAAGATTAGCGAGCTGATTGAGAACAGCAAATATCGGTTCGTTAACGGCTGACCCGCATCCTAATCATGTGGTTAATTTCAAGCAGGCTAAAGTTAACATGGCATTTGCGCGTGCACGTCCTACTTCAAAAGGCAGGAAAGGTCGATCACCAAAACCATGATTTTCTAACGGTATAATGGTTCTAAACTCAAAGAAAAGGGCTCTTTTTTTCTCCGCTGGCGAGTAGGAGATGAACATGAACGCTTATGAAGAATACAAGACCATAATCATGGCAAAATTCAACACCACCACCGCTGTGAGAGCAAGGTGTGTTGGGATGTTTATATGGTTGATATCTATGTATGAATACCTGACGCCAAGTGTCAGCTGGTACAGAGGTTTCATCTACCGGTTTGCATCTACATGGTTGCTAGTTCAAATCCCCTCACCTCCTTCCTCGATGTAGTTTTACATTTCCTTGGAAGTCGCTTTGAATAAAAGCGTCTGTTAAATTACTAAATGTATTAATAACCAGAGGTGTAAAAAGTACTGAAATGTTGTACTCAAGTAAAAGTACAATTACTTTGATGAAATTTTACTTAAGTACAAGTAAAATTACCCATATAAAAATCTACTCAAGTAAAAGTAAAAAGTAGTTAATTTAAAATGTACTTTAAGTAAAAGTTACTTAGTTACTTTCAACAACTTGATGGGGGCCGCTCCTATATAGTGCAAAAAAGGACAAGGGGTCATAAATCCAATACAAAAACTAGTTATTTTTTATTAAAGGAGAATCTTTAGAAATATAAGTGCAATGACATTAAACATGTCAAACATTAAACATGTCAACACAACATTTAAGAACTTTTGGGAGGACGTGTCAAGACATGAACCACATGACAGCTAAAATAAAAAGTTTAAATACCGCTGTAAACTTTGGTTACTTTACTTGTGTCCACCTTTAGAGCATTAGTCTACAAACTTCTTGTTGAGTTTGAGCAGCAACTGATTTTCAAGATGAGTAGAGTTCATCTGGGCTAGCTTTGCATTGAACAGCAATCCAGCACAGCTGAAGAGTCGCTCGCAGGCGGCCGAGGCAGGTAGGCCAGTATTGAGTTTCAGGGACAGTTTTTTGATATTCTGAAAGGCGTTCAGCAGATCCATATTGACTGAGACACAGGCTAGGTACCCTTCTAACTCCCCTGTACCTTCTGACCTTCTGGACTTCATTGAGGAAAATAAATCATCTTCATCTGATGAATGTTGTCCAACTTGCTCCAGCCTCCAACATCCGGTCAAGGTGTTGTCTGACATAGACTAGACCTGTAGAATGACAAACAACATTTCTGACAATTAAGTATTGAGCTGCCATCAAGAGTGCATCATAACACAGAAATAGCTATAAATAGCTACTTGAGATGACAGACCTACAGTATACAGAATTATAGCATTATTTTCTATTTCTACATGCATCACAATTCATAATCCTCAATTCTTGCTAACCGAGACCCCTGAGCATGAACATGAAAGACGTGCACGTTGCAAAGCCACCACTTATCGTTATCAATATCTGAGTAAACATCGTGATAAATTGCAGATAACGACATACACATTGACTTGTCCAACTGTCTGAAAACGATGGTGTGCGCATTCACATTGTTCTGTTTCAAGGCATGGGAGGCAGCCAAATGATTAGCCTAATATCAGTTTATGTGGTGTATTTCATTGCTGATGACTGATCTGCAGTTTTTAACACAATATGAGAGACTGAACATAATAATGCTATGACCTGAAACGAATGGAAGACAGGAATGGAATTATTATTAGTCTATTGGATGACCGCTGTCGATGTTAGCATACTCAGGGCGGTTGCAAGTGCTAGCCAAAATGAGGCTACCTACTAGTGCCATGAAACGCATATTTTGCTTAATGGAGCAAAGCTAACTAAATGACAAAAACGCTGTCTGAACTACTAATGGAAAGGGACAAATACTGTACTTACCAACACATGCTTGCGCAGATTTGAAGATGAATGTTTTTAAGCAGAAAGTTCTGACTGGCGGATTAGGCACAGTTTACACAGCATATAGCTGTTGCCTCTTTTACGTTGGAAGGCAAACTGCTTGCTGAGATGTGGCCACGGGTTTTCGTCATCTTCTTTCATTTCAACTGGCGGAAAGTTCGGTGCTTCAGCTTGTTGGTGGTCCGCAGCTTGTTGGTAGTCCGCACTATCATCTTCCTCCATATCTATCTCTCGTGACTCGGCACCGTACTGGGGCCTTGCATCGACTCCATCATCCACTCTATGCAGCATCCACCACTGCAGTGAGAATTGTGGTGCGCGATTCCCGCCTTGAACTATGTTTTTTTTTTTTTACTCAGTAACGGATGTAATTTCCAATGTAGCGAAGTACAATACTTCAGTCAAAATCTACTTAAGTAAAAGTAAAATTACCGATTTCAAAAACTACTTAAAAATTACAAAGTACACAAAAAAACTACTCAATTACAGTAACGTGAGTAAAAGTAATTCGTTACTTTACACCTCTGTTAATAACAAATGCAATAAATTGAAGCAGTGAAAATAAATTGTCTGTATTTCTCTCTATTCTTATCATGAGTCCACCGTAATCATTTTCTACAATAATGATATGCTATGGTGTACTAATAACACTCATATAATTATGAGTGCTTTGTTCTCCGCATCACCGACACTACAAAAATGTACCACTCGCAAAAAAGCGCAAGACAGTCAATGTGGTGTTTGCAATAAATGACTCGAGAAGGTCTTGTAAATTAATGATTCCTTGTCGGCTGAATCGGTAGCGCTCATACAAGAATAATGGATCTTGGCGATCGCAAAGAACTCTCTCCCTCCGCTAATCTAACACTAATATCAGTCCTTGGTCAATGGGATCCCTCCTTTTTCCGGGGGTGTGGCAAGCTTATCCAGCTACACTTAAGTTAGCCTGCCCTGGAGCAGGTTAGTGCTAATCGATATGTAACTATGGTGATTCATCAAAAGTTGCTTCCACGAACCAAAAAGAGGGGCGTTTTTTATCTTAGCCTGAAAATTAGCTCGCTAAACCGTTTAGCGAGCTACGACGAATACCCCCCAGTTGCGACGTAATGTTTTCAGCGGCGCTAATGTTGTGGTTAATTTATCACCAAACAACGAGGGGATTGCACAAACACCGTCATTACCTGTTTGTCTGATGCTGCGGGTCAGAGAAGAAGTAGGCTGCAGCCGTTTGGACTGGCGCTCAGCACTGCATGAGCACTAAGTGGAGGAGGAGGAGGAAGAGGGAGGGGCGTGGTGGGGCTTGTGAGCGCCGCAGAGCATGTCGGGGCGAAATTCTCACAAGAACTCAAATAAATGCCCCGTCAGATATCAAAATACATTTGGGGGGAATTGATGACCGAGAGAGTAATTTTTATTCTTAAATATTGATGAATGAAGAAAAAATTTGGCTCCAGCAGCAGGGGCACTTTTTTCATCCAGGGCAAAAGGGCAGGTGCTTGAGCACCACTAGGGGTCTATCTGTGCACGTGCCTGGGAGGAGTAATAGATTGGGATCTGGAAACAGGACTTCTGAGTGACTCTGATAATGAGGAAGAGGACAAACGTTCACAGGGAGATTTGTTAGCGACAGTGCTCCCATTAAAATTTTAAACAGCAGTGAAAAAGGCAGCATAAAATCTCATTTGGGAAAGTGTTGAGAGCAAAATTAGGAAAAATTTAAATATAGGGTAGGGACAGAGAAGAGTGACTCAGAAGAGGGGGAAGAATCAGAAATAGCAGAGCAATGCTTTATAACAGTGCTGAGTAAAAAACAAGTTAGAATAGAATAGAAAAGCCTTTATTGTCATTGTATTTATACAACGAAATTTTGAAAGTTCTGAAGGAACATAAAAACATATTGATGGAAATTTTTTTTTTATCAAAGCAGATTGTAGGGTTTTCCAATAAAACTCAGATTGTAGGGTTTTCCAACGGAGATGATTCTGAAGATTTATTTTTAACAAAGACATTAACAAACATGAAATATCCACCTAATGTTATCAAAAACTTGTATCAGAACTCTGAAAAGTTTGGGGTGTCTGTCGCATGTGTGACAGCTGGGCAGCCCCGCCCTTGCCGTCAATGCGTGCAGGCAGCCTGACATAGCATTCACACGCTTCCGTTGGAATGCGTTGATCCGTCAGGGTTGACGGATCTCCATTCACTTTGAATGGGGTGACGTCATCCTTTGCCGAACTGAATTATGGCTCCGTTGGGTTCCCGTGCGTTGCGTTTCATGCTTTGCTTGCAGCAAGAGTTGAAGAATGTTCAACTTTTCGAGAGGCAATGCATGCGTCAGCCAATCAAATTGCCTTTCATGCATAACTGACAGCACAGGCGCTAGCCAATCAGATCCCGTATATGCTCACGTCTAGAAAGCGGCAAGCTCAAAAAATAAAAAGATGGCGACCAAACTCCGTAGATGGTCGTATTTGTACCCAAAAGTTGTTTGTTTGACTTTTTTTTGCTTAGATTTTTTAAAAGTTACAGAGAAATAGACACTGTACAATGTAAAAACCCCTTTATTGTAACTGAAAAATACGTCTGATAGGATTTGCGAGGTGTGTGAGCACCCTATTTAATGTTAGCATGCTACTGCTTACAAGGTAAGCAGCTTGCTAGTGGCGTGATTGGTTTGTTGACCTGTCAATCTCACTATAACGTCTCTGGTATCAACAGAACCCCATGCGCCAGACTCCTCCTCCACCATGCGTTGGCGCAACGCATTCCAACGGAAGCGTGTAAATGCTCCGTGACAGGGAGCAGAACAGTGAGTGCACTCTGATTGCGTGTGTAGCAGTGAAGATTTGGTTTCTTCCACTTGCATCCTTTTTGTGCTATTTAATCACACTGAGCATGTGCATAAGTCATGTTGTTGGGGAAATAGTGGCCTCTAGGGGTTATGCATGTTTTACAGAGTGGCTCTCCTCAGAGTTCGGAGATATAAAGTCACGATTAGCATACTGTAAGGTGTCCCATGCTGCTGTGCTAAGGAGTCCCGTGATATTGTTTGTGCCAGGTGAATAAACCGGAGAACTTCACCCACGTCTCTCCCGGCTTTCTCTATGTAAAAAACTACACAACGCAGACACATTCAGAGGGGTTATACGTGCTATTTTAATGAAGTAACTATACTAAAACTATGCAAAATCGTATCGTTTTATACGTAAGGTTTCCGCAGTACCTTTCTAGTACCGGTACACCGTGCAACATTAGTCTATATGTTTTGTATACTTTATTGCAACTGTATAACACAAAAATAAAATTAAATAATAATTTTAAAAAAATCTTTGGAAGCCAGACTTTTTCGCGGACCCCGGTTTGAGAACCACTGCGGTAATCCATCCCTGCGCGCACACAGTATTGTATTGGTTTCTGTTGACGGACTTTTACTTTGACATCATAAAAGGCTCGTCTCGTGGCATAGGGAACAACTCTGACAGTTAGCAATATAGTTACGCACATATCTAGTAAGCCTCTATTGAGTTATGATTTCCTTGCACCCTCGAAAACAATAACTACGTTTTTTCACTTTCTTGTGTATTACAGTTTCACTCATAATTTTCAATAAAGGAGCAAGGCACTCGCTACCTGGCTCATGAAATCGAGTTTGGCTGACTGTTGAACTACGTGAACAGTACACCGCCCTAACTACACTTTCATGCTCCGGGAACGTTTTATCAAAATTGTCCCGTTGCAATAATAAGAGCACTTCTGTGTTCTAAAATAATCTCCAGGCTGCACTGCTGAAGTACTAGAGTTCTACCGTGCAGAAAAGAGTTTATACTGCTGAGGAAGTAGGCGGACCATTATGCAAATAACTCCATTATGGGGATTCTATGAAAAAGGATCAGCAGCACACCAAGACCCATTTCATTTGTGCGTAGACGTTCATCTGACGCTGAGAGAACATGGGAGGTTCGTCATCTACTCCATCTACTCCGTATACCCCACCTACACCGTCTATCCCTACAGGTATCAGTTTACTACGCACTGTTGATTTAGAGATTATTTTGATTTGTTAAAAGATACATTTTAGGCATTCAAAAGCGTTTTTCTTTTTTTCAAAGAACTGTTTCCAACATTTCTGTGTGAGAAGGGTTGAGTGAGTAGGTTTTAGCCATAGACTTCCAATGGCCATGAGAATACTGAGTATTCTTACTGTTCCACACATATACTAATATTGTTTTTGATATTTTTAATAGTTTGTACCACATGTAGTGTAGTACATTTGAGTATTTGTCATAAAGTTACAACCACGTAGGACAATCTGAGGTAAACCTTGTTCATTGTTCCGTGGTTTAGTTAAAAATGAACAATAGCTTCTCCCCTTCTCTTCAAATTCAACTTTATCTTTTAAATTGGAGCAACTGTTAGTTCTTACATCAAATCTAAATAACACTGCAACAGCTACTGCAGCAGTTTAGCAACCTATACAAAATCTGTAGCAGCCCATATATTACTGAGGTAAAGGAGATACAGTGTGTATGTTGATATGATGATTGTTGTGCATATATATATCCGTTTACTACTTACTACTACTCACTATATATATGACTGAAGTAAATCTGATACAGTGTGTATGTTGATATGATGATTGTTGTTTATAGGTGAATGCCTGAGGATTGTGCTGATTGGAAAGAGTGGAGTGGGGAAGAGTGCTGTGGGGAACACCATTCTGGGGAGACAAGAGTTTACCTCACAGTCGTCTGCCAACTCTGTCACAGACACTTGTGACAGAAGGAGTGTGCTTAATCCCAGAGAAATTGAGGTGATTGATACACCGGGTGTTTTACACTCTGACAGAGCTGCAGATGATGTCAAAAGAGAGATAGTGAAGTGCATTCAATACTCAAGTCCAGGGCCCCACGCATTCCTGCTGGTGATTCAGGTGGGCCGCTTCACTAAGGAGGAGCAGAATGCAGTCAGGGCCTTACAGGAGCTCTTTGGGGAAAAGTCTGCAGACTACATGATTGTCCTGTTAACTCATGGTGATGAACTTGGGCGTCAGACTATCAGTGACTATGTGGCCCATTGTCACCCCAAACTTCAGTCAGTGATACAGAACTGTGGTGGACGATACCATGTATTTAACAACAACAGCACTGACCGCACTCAGGTTGTTGAGCTGGTAAAGAAAATAGATGACATGGTGAGAGCAAATGGGGGAAGTTACTTCACTGAGGAGATGTACGAACAGACACAGAGGTGACAGAAAAAAACTATCTAGTGGCTCATTTGAGTTAGACAGACCTTGGTTCTGACTGAAGACTGAAGATAATTTGATCGTGCATCAAGTGATTCTGTAACATGGTTGGGCATCTTAGGTGGTTATGGAAAGGTATTGTGATATTGATTTAAGACTATGGTAATCCACTTACTGAAAAACATTTCTGACATTTTCATTGTTCTGCAATACCCAATTACATTTTTCATAGCTGTTTTTTTTACATTTTAATTAATTTTACTCTGTAGATTATTTTGTTGTATGACTGTGTTTAATTAAGTTGTTTAAGATAACTTGTTGATGGTGACTCAGGTGGTGTTTTGGTATCCAAATGTTCCAATGAGCTAATGATGACTGTGAAATACTTTAAAGTCATCATAGGTTGCTTGTTTGATACAAGTGTTTCATATGTGTAGTTCTGTTTTTAGAATTTCTTCAATCTTTTTCTCTGTAATGCATTTTCTTCCATTTATATTGAACAAATTCTTTAAAAATATACTGACTGTACTGGATGTGCTATTGAGAGAAAAATATCAGCTACCTCTCACTGTCAATAGCACATCCAGCTTCATCATGTAGCATGTCACTGTGACTAAAGTAAACTCACATTGATCCAGCTTCATCATGTAGCATGTCACTGTCTAAAATGCCTGTTACTGTAACAACCCTCAGTTGTCTAAATATATTTCAGTTTGTTGAAAACGTTTGTTGAAAACTATTTTGTATGATGTACATCCCAGCTTAGCCGGTTACCTGAGTTAGGTATGAGCTCAATCTTTCCCTTGTGTGACATCATCACAACATATTAATAGGCTACATTAATTTAAATCAACATTGACAAACATTGTTAAACATTCACACAGTTTATTTGGACCACATTGCCTAGTCCCTTTATTTGGTCAGCATCACAATTTCCATTCATATTCAGAATCATTAAAACAATGCACAAGGTCACAGTATGACCAGGACATGAACAGAAGAACAGAAGATTCAAACCTTGTATGAGAAAAGAGAGGAAGCACGTGAAAGAGGTGAAAAACAGATTTGAAAAAGTTGGTAGGCTAAATGCTAAGCAACATGTTTGGTACTGTTTTTTCCAGAGTTTCAAACTAAATTCTGACATCAAGCTGAGTTCCCCTCTCTTTGTTGCTGGTAATCCCAAATGTTGAGCTGTTTGGAATTGAAAAAAAGACCCATACTCGTCCTTATGAACAGGGAGACGTTCAGATGCCAACTGTGAAGGGGGGTTAGTTAACTTCTCGACTGTTGCAAGTAGCACAGGAGTATTATTTATATTTCTACTGATGATGTCAGAAGACAGACTGTGTTGCTTTGCATATTTCAGCATTATATGTGTGGAGCATCTCTTTATAGATCTGATAGTGGATCTAAAGTTTGTATTTGCTGTGTTTTTTCCAGTCTTCCTACACTCTTTTTAGAAAATTAACGGTTGGATTCTGTTTCCATGATGCATTCTGTTTGTCAGTGACTGTCTTAACATTTACTGGAGCAATGTCATCTATAATATTTAGCAATTTTGAATTAAAATTATTCAGCTCTTCAACTACTGAGTCTGACAGTTGACTCAAGGTCCTTGAAAGTGCCTGCTCAAAGAGAGCTCTTGTGTGATCATTTATGACTCTCTTTCTTACAGTCATAAATGTATTCTGAAGGTGTGAGGACATAAACACATCTAAGAAAACACCGATTTGATCAGATAAGGCCAAGTCTCTGACGGTTGTAGAGATATTGAGTCCCTTTATGATGACAAGGTCCAGGGTATGACCTCTATATGCTGTGTTAGACTAAAGGGTAACACGTAGTGCATTTACTTCCTCAACATTCCTGTTTTCTGGATTATCTACATGCAAGCTGAAATATAATGATATATTAAGAAAATAACAATGTAAAAATCATATATATAGCCTCTGCGAGACTTGGCACTTCTGCATGGTAACTCTCTGAGTTGTCTGTGAGTCTATTCTGTGAGTTTCTTAGTCTCTGTGATAGTTGGGCATGATCATGCAGGTAGAGAAGTGGGTTTGACATGGAAAGTACAGAATGAAGGTGGGGATGGAGTGGGTGGTTTGAGTGCTGGACCCTTAGGAGAGAAGGGTTTGACTTAGGAGAAAGTGGGAAACGAGTGCAAAGTACAAAGATAACATGAGTCACATTACTGTGCAGTATGTACACTTGACCTGGTGAGAAGGGTAATGTTTTACAGGGCTGTGCCTTAAACAAGTGTGTCTGATTGCTACCAGGAGATCAAAGTGCAGAACTAAAGCAGTTGCACTTTTTCTCAGTGTCTATTCAGAAGCGACGTCAGTCCAACCCCCCTGTGCTGTCATTACAACCATTGGTGTTTCTCAAAAGCATAGTTCCAACGATCAGTCGCAAAAATATCCACAAAGTTGGTTGGCTAGAATGACTGCCCGAGACCAGTCATTAGAAGTTGCATTAATTGCATTCATTTGACAAGCTTGACCCTCTCCCTACCTACCTGAACACTCACCAACTGAGAATTTCACTTTTCATACATTTTTAATTATTATTAATTCACACAAAAAACAACATATGTCTTCAAAAACAAGTAGCCCTAACCCATGGTACAAAAAAACACTAAGTCACTGGTCAGCGTTTCCCCCTAGAAATGCACTTATCTTCAAGTACAGAAGTTGCATAAATAAAAGAGTATGACGTCCTCTGATAATCTGGTGAAAGAGCTCATTATACAAGAAATTATTTTGGGGAAAATTCTCAATCTAATGTGACAGAATAGAATAGAATGTGACATTTCCTGTTTGAGTTTCTGCTACACGTCGTGTAGTCTGGTCTTGGACCGCTGCTAACTGCTTCTGAGTTTAAGTATCTTAGTGACTGCACTCACTACAAGGCCTTTAACATTACATAGACTTTGGGAATACTTCCCTACCTGTATTCTCCTGTCAACAGATGTAGTCACATTAAATAACGCTATTCAGCCCATTAGCAAACCTGTGGTAACATCGCAGCCTGAATTTCAAGAGAAATGGGTCACGTGAGGACGTAGTCAAAATAATTGATGTATGTACATGCATATAGATAGATAGATAGATAGATGGATACTTTATTAATCCCGAAGGAAATTTAGGTCATCCAGTAGCTTATACACTTAACTTAACTCACAAACATACATACACAAATCACAGTAGAATCACAGTAGAAAAACAATACACATAGGGAGAACATGTTCACAGGGAGTGGGGTGTATACAGATATTATACAGATATTATTACAGTGTGCAAAAATTGGTTGTGTCAGTGTTGATGTTCACGAGGAAAGTAGTGCAAAGAGTGCAGAGAGATAGTGTTCATGTGCTTGTGTGGATAGTGCAAGGATTGAGTACTTGTGCTTGTGTGTGTGAGGATAGTGCAAAGTGATATAAATAGTACAGTCTGTGCAATGGGCTAGTATAGCCAGTAAAAGAGTAAAAAGATAAAAAGATGGACAGTGGGATGGAAAAATTAAGAGCTGAGAAGAGGGGAGACTGAGGTAGACTCATGCAGAGAAGTCCATCTCCCTCCCCCTCCCCTTCTGCGTGGCGTTGTAGAGTTGTATTGCCCTGGGGACAAAGGACTTTCTCAGCCTGTCCGATGAGCATGACAGTGACAGGAGTCTGCCACTGAAAATGCTCCTCTGTCCGTTAAGAGTACTGTGTAGTGGGTGGTGGTCATTGTCCAAGATGGTCAGCAGCCTACTCAATGTCCTTTTCTCCGCCACTGATGTTAGGCAGTCCAGTTCCATGCCAACAACAGCTCCTGCCCTTTTCACCAGCCTGTCTAGTCGCCCTGCATCCCTCTTCTTCATGCTGCCTCCCCAGCACACCACAGCATAAAAAAGGACACTGGCAACAACAGACTGGTAAAACATGCGCAGGAGTTTGTTGCAGACATTGAAAGACCTCAGCCTCCTCAGGAAGTAGAGCCGGCTCTTACCCTTCTTATAGATGGCATCTATGTTGGCTGACCAGTCCAGTTTACTGTCCAGATGAACTCCTAAGTACTTGTAGGTGTTGACCACCTCCACACTGACACCCCCGATGGAGACTGGTAGCAGAGGAGGCTGAGACCTCCTAAAATCCACCACCACCTCCTTGGTCTTGGTGGCGTTCAGCTGCAGGTGGTTATGCCTACACCACTGCACAAAGTTGTCCACCAGGCTCCTGTACTCACCCTCCTGTCCATCCCTGATACATCCCACAACAGCAGAGTCATCAGAGAACTTCTGGATGTGGCACGACTCCGTGTTGTAGGTGAAGTCTGATGTGTACAGGGTAAACAGGACAGGTGAGAGCACAGTCCCCTGTGGAGCGCCGGTGCTGCACAACACAGTCTCAGATACGCAGTCTTTCAGCCTGACATATATCTGTAGCTAGAGCAAACAACATTGGATCAAACCTAAAATGAATCGCTCATTCTAAATGAAGATACTCCAAAATGTGTATTCAATGTAATGACATTGCCTTTAGTGACAACTGGCCAACTTTCTTGAGGAAGCATGGGCCGCTGCGGAGAGATGGAATCTGACCCTCCCGGGAGGTGCCAGTCTCCTCTCTAGAAATCTAACACATCACCTAGCTAAGGCTGATTGCTGACAATCCGACATTTCTTTGTTTGAAATATCAGCCTGTGCTTCCGCATGGCCACGTTTCACTGCAGGTGTGGAACAGAGGGGCCATTGGGAGCCTGCTTGTGTGAGTGGACTATGGAGCACATACACCAGGGAGAGAGAGAGAGAGAGAGAGAGAGAGAGAGAGAGAGGAGTGGGGGCAGGGCAGATGTGCAAGAGATGTAGAGATAGGGATGTACAAAGGTAAGAAAGAGAGGTGTGTATTGAATAGAGTGAGAGGAACAAAAGAGTGAGATAAAGACTGTTAAAGGTGCATAGAATAAAAGGGTGAAAGAAATGCAGTGCGAGAGGTAGAGGGAGAGAGAGAGAATGGGAGAAAGAGGGAATGGGAGAGGGAGAGAGAGAGAGAGAGAGAATGAGCACTGGAGGCAAAACTACTACCCTATACTAACCTCTGCTGCCCCAATAGAATCATTGCCCATACTTAATCACATACAAATGGTATTTTTACCCAGAACATCTAAGCACACTGTAAACCACACTGATAGAGTGAGAGGGAAATTACATTACAAAAGTAGGCCGAACTTGCCATCATTTTGGGAGAGGATACCAGCACCTGCCAATTGGCAACATGTTTTGTGGCTGTGAGGGACAACATCCCCTAATCGGAACATGATTACCACCCAACAACCCTATCTTCAGCCCCTCGTCTGTCTGCTCACACCATCTTTTTGTGTATTTTCTTTGCTTTATATCTGTATATGTACATAAACAAAAGTAAGTGTGTGTGTGTGTTTCACACACTTTAGATTAATATTCCGAATAGTCATGCTGATGCAATCGACAGTTGGACATGAAAGTAAAAACATTAAAAAATATTCATATTAGGCACAGAATAAGCTTAAAACACAGATGTTGCAGGTGGCTAACATTAGCTAGCTTAGGTGAGGTTACAGGACAGCCTGGAAGTCTAACAATACCTGGATCCTAAAAACAAGGAGGACAGAAGACAATTAAAGAAGAATAGACAGAAGAGAATCCGCAGGGGAAAGAGCTGATAAGATGGGGAAAGGATTTTGTTTTTCCATTGCTACCTTCTTTCTTCCTTAAACTAAGAGACAGCTGAACCTGCAGGAACTAGGAGAAATAGGTAGAGTGAACAGCCATTTATCTACCTCTAGAGGTAAGTTAAGATAAATTAATCTTCCAAGGGGACCCCAGAAACAGCAAAACCTGGACTGGGTTAGCTATCTAGCTAAGGGGCTAGAAACAACCCAGACCAGGACAGTTGACAGTTGGTTGCACATTTACCAAATGTACACCTGGCCCACACCCTGCCATCACCTCACAAGACCTATATGATCATGTGCATCTACACAAACCCACAATGGGAGTTTTCACAAAAGCACTGAAGGATGCAACACAAGAAATCCCCAAGACAAAAGGTCACTACCATGACGAGGTGAAGTAGAAGACACAGCCATGACTGCGCCCCACCCCCTAGGCCAGACCACTATAGCCCACCCCCCAGGCCAGATCTACACCCCCAACCAGGCCAACTAACATCCCACAACCTGTTTGAGCCTACAGCCCAGCTGCCCCAACCACCTGCATCCTACCACTGCAGTTATGCTGAGGCCCTGAAGGGGCAGCAGAGTGTTACTGACATGGGTGACATCAAACAAGTACAGTCCGACTCATATGAATCTGTTCATCAACGTACCTGTAATTGTATTGTGTTCAAAGTGCTCCATTTATTTACATACATTTCCCTCAGGTTTGCTCAAATTAAAATAAAATAAAAAACTAAAACAAATGTATTCATTTTCTGTATGGAACATACAGCGGTTGATTTCATCAACAGTTGGTGTAAACTGTAAAGAGTCTCAACAAGGACAAAGAAAAAATATAGATATGATAATACGGCAGTAGACATGGTAGTAGTCTTTATTTGACACTATGTGTCAAAAATGATTGATTAGGGGTAATAAATGTGTGATAAAGATGTCATAGATGATGGATCTGTATCCTGTCATCTGGTTGATATCTGATCAGCTGTCAATTCCTGACAGGTCCCCATTGTCCAATGGTTAAGCCATTGTGTTCTGGTTTAACCATTTACATTTTACATTTACCCCTTTAGTAGACGCTTAGCAGTCCTATGCGACTTACAAGGATGTATACACATTTTACATTTACACTGATGGTACAATGCACATCAGGAGCAGTGGGTTCAGTGTCTTGCTCAAGGACACTTCGACAGGGAATCGAACTAGCAACCTGGTGATTACTAAGCGAGTTCTCTACCTCGTGTACCACTGTCGGGAACCCCCACCCTATGTCCCAGGTAATGGGTCAGAACAATGGTATTGTGGTGATGTCTGAGGGTTGGTTGATGGCAGGCAGGTATAGCGCCAGCGGGGCTTGTATCAAAGGTTTGTGTCAACAGGTGTGAACATTGGTTGATAGACCCCCCCATGGGGTGAAACAATGGGTTCTGTCATAGATAACCAAGACCCCATTGATGTGTGAGTTTGTGAGTGCTGAGAAGTGTGGATGCCCCCCAAACTGTCATTAGTTGGCAGGCGCTCAAGCACACCTAAATCTTGTCAACCGGTGAGCTGTCATTCTTTCATTCTATTATAGAAAACTTTAACATGATATACACATAACCCACATGGTCTAATGGTAATGATACCGGGGTTATTCAATCTGGGGATCTTTGGTTTGATTCCTAGTGGGGACCAATATATTGTATATATATATGAGTCTAGAAGACTTAGTTTTGTTTAACATAATGCTAAGGCTTGCCCCATAAGACAAAGAAAAAGTCATCCCATTAGTTGATGGTTGAAAATGGCCAGAACATTTTGAAAAATAAATTATTTTGTTCTAAATTCTGAACAAAAGCCTTAAATTCTCAGTTGAGAAAACGACAGGCTAAATCAATTAGATGCCACTATAACATTACTAGAATTGAATACAAAATTGAAATATCTCGAGAACAGAAAATCATGTGGCGTAGATGGAGGGTACAAATGCTGAAACACAGCACCACTAAATTAAGAGAGGCAATCTTGAAATTATTCAATTTAACCATGTCTTGGGGGAATTATTTTGTGGCATCCTGAACAACAGAATAAGACAATTTATCCAGAACAATAATATCATAAATTCATCCCAGATACGTTTTTCGCAAAACAACAGACCAACTGATCATATATACACATCGCATACACTCATAGAGGAACGTGTACAAATGTTAAAAAGGTAAAATATTTGGTTGTTTCATAGACTTTAGCAAAGCTTTACACTCAGTATGGCATGATTGACTTATGTTGAAATTAATTCATAGTGGAATTGGAGACTAAATGTACGACATTATTAAAGACATGTATAAAAAAAAAAAACAATAAAATGCTGTGTAAAAATTTACAACAGAATAACATATTTTTTGACCAGACAAAAGTAGTTTGAAAAGGCTGTTGATTAAGTCCAACCTTATTCAACATATATATATCAATGATTTGGCTACAGAGATTACAAGATCTGCGGTCCCAGGTCTTAAACTTCTAAATGAAGAAAAACTTAACTAATACAGTCTAACAAGGGCCCCTTCCAATTAACCTGGATAAGTCCAAAATCATGATATTCCAGAAAAGACACGCCATACTTAATAGTGTTTATAGGATCACAACTGGTAAACAAAAACTTGAACAGGTAAATAGATATTTTTATTTAGGATTAATGATTTCACCCACAGGCATTTTGATGGTGCAATAAGATATTTAACTGAAAAGGCAAGCACAACCTACTACATGCTAAGGAACTCATCACAAAAAATATAACCATCCTATAAAACTCTGCTTACAAATTTTGTATTCATTACTGAAACCAATACTATGTTATGGGAGTGAAGTTTGAGCAGAGGGGGTTGACACCCCGAGGGCGAGAACCCTTAAACTATCTAGTCCAAAAAAACATGCTTAAAAAAAAAAAAACAGTTAAAAGAAAGGAATAAAGAAAATGACATTAACTACGTTTTTTTTTTTTATCTTATGGAATTTAACTTTATTTAATTATTATTATTTAATTTTTTCCCCGTATAACTATTATTATTGTCGTTATTGCTTAAGTGCTTTGGTAATGTTGTATTGTATAGTCAGGCCAATAAAGAGAGAGAGAGAGATGTACAGATATAGCGAGAATCAAAGAAATGCACTCCACTCTATATAAAAAACAACAACAAATTCAATAACTCATATTGCAGCATGAAACAATACAAATCCTTTGTAATCAGCCAATGGAATGTCCAGGGGTTAAGATCATCAGCCTTTGGACTAAAAAGTAACAATGACTTATTTGATGAGTTCAAGGGGAGGGGGAGGGGAAGAGAGGGCGACTTACCAAGTGACTGTCCCGCCAGGCTATGGGGGAGCAAGAAAGCTCCCTGGAGTGACACAGGGAAGGACATCAGGGGTGGAATCCTTATCTGGTTAAAAGCTAAATATACAAACTCTATTGAACTTGTTAGACAAGGTGAAAATTATGTATGGCTTAACCCAGTACCCACTTACAAACCCAGGGAAATATCCTAATTGTAGGTGATCTGAATGCACACACAGCTGAAGAAGCACACAATTCTAACACAAATGGAGACAAATGCATGAATAACAAAACTAACATCAGTCTTACTCTTCCATTAAGGAATAACTATGATAAAATAACAAATAGAAATGGGGAAGAACTACTTACTGCAGCTCTGTTGGCCCCACTGTCTGTACATAGTCAATGGTCGTCTAAGAGGGGACTCCTTTGGCCGCTACACCTACAGCTCCTCTTTGGGGCAGTAGCACAGCAGATTATGCAATAACATATTTGGACCCCTTTCTCTCTCAGAGCATTCACAGTCAAGCAACAAACCCCTTTTTCAAAGCATAACCAGATCTGAATATACCTAAAAAGACCACTCTAACCAACCAGGCCCTAACCCTCCAGTAAATTATATAACATAACAACTCAATAAAGATGGGTGCAAAGCAGAATACCTGAATATCAGGAAGCAATGAGCAGCCATGAAATTCAAGAATATTTAAATGTGTTCATGCCCCCATTCATATCTCAGCAGTAAAGAAGGAGTAAACATAGCCATAAAGCACATCTTGTGGCACAACAATCAAATTTACCTTTCCAAAAACCAAACCTACCCCCTAAAAAAAAAAAAAAAAAAAAAAGGAATGCAAGAAAAACAGTTTGACTCAGAATATAAAAAACCTTAGGAAAAAACAAGACAATTATCCACCCAAAAACACAGGCCTCCAGACAATCAGGACCTATGTATTCAGTATGGAGAGACACTCAAACAACATAAACAGACACTGAGAACTAAGAAACTAATTGAAGATACAATCAATTCAAACAGCTTCTGGGACCACTGGAAGACCTTAAACAAAATAATAATAATAATCTAGTGATTCAAGATGGAGATATATACTGTATATTAAACATTGCAAAGATCTATATCAAGAAACCTGCAACGCACCAAAACGAGACCAAATACAGGACAAATTGAACCCATTAGAAACAGTCATTAAGAACTATCAAAACCCATTAGATTACAAAATTACAGAAAAGAATTAGGCCAAAAACTGAAAAGCTAAAAATGTATAAAAGACTGTGGCCCTGACGGCATTCTAAATGAGATGCTTAAACATGCAGACTATAAATTCAAATCAGACTATAAATTCAAATCAGCCATTCTAAAACTTTTCAATTAAGGGCTAAGAACCGGCCTCTTTCCTGAAGTATGGAATGAAGGACTGATAACTCCCATATTTAAAAGTTGAGACAAGACATATCCACAAAATTACAGGGGGGGATCTGTATAAATTCATGTGTAGGAAAAGTCTTATGTAGCATCCTAAATTCATGAATCATAGACTTCATCACAGAACATCACACAACACTAAATGTAGAACTACACATCATAGCTTCACATTAAAGACACTAGTTGGCAATTAAGTCCACAAAAAATAATGCAAAGATT
The DNA here is from genome assembly GCF_900700415.2 of Clupea harengus. NCBI lineage: Eukaryota > Metazoa > Chordata > Actinopteri > Clupeiformes > Clupeidae > Clupea > Clupea harengus. Next base: position 230,238 of record NW_024879565.1, read on the forward strand.
TAGGCCTGTTTTGTGGATTGTCAAAAGCCTTCGATTCAGGCTGGCACAACGGCCTTTTCCTAAAATTACTTGAAAGTGGTATCGGAGGGAAAACATACGATTTGATGAATTCAATGTACACTAACGGGGAGTGCTCAATTAAAGTTGGAACAAAGAAAATAGAATCTTCCTTTCAGAGATGGGAGTAAGACAGGGCTGTAAACTTGCACCTGGCCTCTCACTAAATGACTCAGAAATTAAATTTCTTCTCTTTTGCAGACGACTTGGTTTTGCTGTCCCCAACTTTTCAGAAAAATCCAGAGGTCAGGGCAAGAAATTCACCATTAGTACATACACAAACACACAATTGAACATACTAAAAATATTTAAATGGAAGGGGCAGAGTCTGCAGATGGCCTGCCAGGTGTTGGAATAGTCATTGAAGGTGTTGAAGTGCTTCATGATCTTGACAACAGTGCAAATGTACTCGCCATTTGTCTGGCCTCATGTTCTCACTGGACTTGAGCTATCCAACAAACCTGAAGTACACATTTGAGGTTCCTCAAAAACTTGTGATGGAACTAGATGGCAACAAACTCTCAACAAAGCCCCAAAGTGCTAAAGAACAAACCATATGAAGGAACATTTTAGACAAGTGTTTTGCTCCTGAGCAACACACAGGGAACTTGGAGGCCCGATTCCAGCCCAAATCATCTGGCAGAAAGCTGATTTTTGTATCTGCAAGTTGAACTGTTAGTGAAGACTAGATCAGATGTACTAAATGTTTAACAGAGTTTAAAATGTTAACAACAGGAAGAAAGAACAACATAAACTCGAAAAACACAAATGAGAAGTTTGAATGTATGTCAGTGGCAGAATAGGAGGTTAACAGTGTGAAATGGAGAGCCGAATATTGAGACTTGTAGCAAGGAGGCTGAGAGACATTTTGGTCACAACACCATAAATGCGATTTCTACGACTATTTTTTTCCGGTGTGTATTCATTTTAGAAAACTCTATGCACTGATTTGTGTTCCCCCTATAATGCTGTAGGGGCAGGGAGGAAAATATTATTTTGTAGTATTTTAACTTGACATTTGTTCACCCTATTCATGTAGATGGGGTCATCTAAAAGAAAAATCTGTATGGTTTGTACAGTGTGCAGTAATTGTAAGGCTCAAAATATTCCAATCAGACATAGAACCAAGCGCAATATGTGGCAGCAAACTTTTAGGTCCTCTGATGTACAAAGGATTCGAAAATGGGGACAACAACCAGTTGAAACCTCGGTATGCAGAGTTTTGTAAAATTATACTCAAAGTACAAAGGAGTTCCCATAACAATACATGCAGGGCTGAATTACACCAATACCCTTTATCAAATAAAATTGAAAAATGATCCAGCAAATTCTGGACACCTATACAAGTGACCCCAACTCTTATTGTTTTAAAGCACTTGATAGCCCAGAGATGAGCAAAAAACAGCCCCCTATGCCATTAAATGCTAAGACTCACACAAACGAACACAAGAAACGAACACAACTAAACTAAAGTGACTGACAACCAGCATTAGATCTATGCCAACCTTACTGAGACAATTTGGCCAAATCAAATTGTGAACAAAGAAAGAGAAAATTACCTGACATATCGAACTGAAACAACAACAACAAAAAAAAAGACAAAGCAAACTTCAATGCTACACTAAAAAAGTTGTTCAATGTACTTAATATAGTTATGTCAACTTTTTCCACATAACTGAGTTGTGTTCAAACTATTTAATACTTTTATAACAGAGGAATTAACTAACTTTAGTAAGTCATTTCAATATTATCTGGTCAAGTTAACCTTAATTTATCAGGCAGTGTTCATCTAACTAAACAGACATTTACTAAACTAACCTAACTCACTAATGTAATTAAAATGCATTTACTAACACCAACTGAACAACTCCTTGAAGTTCCAACTTAACTGACTTGGATAAGCAGTACTTAAATAGTTTTCATTGTTATAAAGCTAGTGAATTTATGTTGGACTCACTAAACCTAGTTATGTCAACAATTTCCACCCAGGGTTGTTAAGTAAATTCAAATCACAATACCTTGATTCTATAATATTATTTATAAACACCATCACAAATATTTAAAAACTCAAGCTTTGAACTTGTTTACCATAAAAACACTAATGGTAATATGGTTAGTACTAAAGTGAGTAATACCTTAAAATTACTCCTGCATATCAAATAAACAATTTTTACAACATGTATAGTTTATATTTATTTCCCTAAGCTTAAATATAGATGCTTAGATGAACAAGTAAAGAGAGACAAAAAATACCTGTCATATTGAACTGAAACAACAAAAAGACAAAAGAAACCTCAAAGCTACACTCAAAAAACAAAAAAAAAAAAAAAAAAAAAAAAAAAACTAAAAGTTGTACAATGTACAACTAGTTATGTCAACATTTTCCACATGAGCTGTGTTCAAACTATTTTAATACTATTATTACAGAGGAAATAACTAACTCATGTGAAACCAGCAAAACTTTAGTAAGTCATCTCAATATTCTCTGGTCAAGTCAACATTAATTGATCAGGCAGTGTTCATCTAACTAAACAGACATTCATTACACTGACCAAACTCACATATGTAATTCTTACTCAAATGCATTTACTTACACCACCTGAACAACTCCTTGAAGTTCCAACCTAACTGACTTGGATAAGCAGTACTTAAATAGTTTTAATTGTTATAAAGCTAGTGAATTTATGTTGGACTCACTAAACCTAGTTATGTCAACAATTTCCACCCCATGTAGTTAGGTAAATTCAAATCACAATACGTTGATTCTATATTATTATTTGTTACCACAATCACAAATATTTAAAACCACAAGATTTAAACTTGTTTACCATAAAAACACTAATGGTAACATGGTTAGTGCTACAAATGTGAGTAATACCTTAAAATTACTCCTGCATACCGAGGTTTCAACTGGTTGTTGTCCCCATTTTCGAATCCTTTGTACATCAGAGGACCTAAAAGTTTGCTGCCACATATTGCGCTTGGTTCTATGTCTGATTGGAATATTTTGTTAAAACAATAAGAGTTGGGGTCACTTGTATAGGTGTCCAGAATTTGCTGGATCATTTTTCAATTTTATTTGATAAAGGGTATTGGTGTAATTCAGCCCTGCATGTATTGTTATGGGAACTCCTTTGTACTTTGAGTATAATTTTACAAAACTCTGCATACCGAGGTTTCAACTGGTTGTTGTCCCCATTTTCGAATCCTTTGTACATCAGAGGACCTAAAAGTTTGCTGCCACATATTGCGCTTGGTTCTATGTCTGATTGGAATATTTTGAGCCTTACAATTACTGCACACTGTACAAACCATACAGATTTTTCTTTTAGATGACCCCATCTACATGAATAGGGTGAACAAATGTCAAGTTAAAATACTACAAAATAATATTTTCCTCCCTGCCCCTACAGCATTATAGGGGGAACACAAATCAGTGCATAGAGTTTTCTAAAATGAATACACACCGGAAAAAAATAGTCGTAGAAATCGCATTTATGGTGTTGTGACCAAAATGTCTCTCAGCCTCCTTGCTACAAGTCTCAATATTCGGCTCTCCATTTCACACTGTTAACCTCCTATTCTGCCACTGACATACATTCAAACTTCTCATTTGTGTTTTTCGAGTTTATGTTGTTCTTTCTTCCTGTTGTTAACATTTTAAACTCTGTTAAACATTTAGTACATCTGATCTAGTCTTCACTAACAGTTCAACTTGCAGATACAAAAATCAGCTTTCTGCCAGATGATTTGGGCTGGAATCGGGCCTCCAAGTTCCCTGTGTGTTGCTCAGGAGCAAAACACTTGTCTAAAATGTTCCTTCATATGGTTTGTTCTTTAGCACTTTGGGGCTTTGTTGAGAGTTTGTTGCCATCTAGTTCCATCACAAGTTTTTGAGGAACCTCAAATGTGTACTTCAGGTTTGTTGGATAGCTCAAGTCCAGTGAGAACATGAGGCCAGACAAATGGCGAGTACATTTGCACTGTTGTCAAGATCATGAAGCACTTCAACACCTTCAATGACTATTCCAACACCTGGCAGGCCATCTGCAGACTCTGCCCCTTCCATTTAAATATTTTTAGTATGTTCAATTGTGTGTTTGTGTATGTACTAATGGTGAATTTCTTGCCCTGACCTCTGGATTTTTCTGAAAAGTTGGGGACAGCAAAACCAAGTCGTCTGCAAAAGAGAAGAAATTTAATTTCTGAGTCATTTAGTGAGAGGCCAGGTGCAAGTTTACAGCCCTGTCTTACTCCCATCTCTGAAAGGAAGATTCTATTTTCTTTGTTCCAACTTTAATTGAGCACTCCCCGTTAGTGTACATTGAATTCATCAAATCGTATGTTTTCCCTCCGATACCACTTTCAAGTAATTTTAGGAAAAGGCCGTTGTGCCAGCCTGAATCGAAGGCTTTTGACAATCCACAAAACAGGCCTAAATCTTTGCATTATTTTTTGTGGACTTAATTGCCAACTAGTGTCTTTAATGTGAAGCTATGATGTGTAGTTCTACATTTAGTGTTGTGTGATGTTCTGTGATGAAGTCTATGATTCATGAATTTAGGATGCTACATAAGACTTTTCCTACACATGAATTTATACAGATCCCCCCCTGTAATTTTGTGGATATGTCTTGTCTCAACTTTTAAATATGGGAGTTATCAGTCCTTCATTCCATACTTCAGGAAAGAGGCCGGTTCTTAGCCCTTAATTGAAAAGTTTTAGAATGGCTGATTTGAATTTATAGTCTGATTTGAATTTATAGTCTGCATGTTTAAGCATCTCATTTAGAATGCCGTCAGGGCCACAGTCTTTTATACATTTTTAGCTTTTCAGTTTTTGGCCTAATTCTTTTCTGTAATTTTGTAATCTAATGGGTTTTGATAGTTCTTAATGACTGTTTCTAATGGGTTCAATTTGTCCTGTATTTGGTCTCGTTTTGGTGCGTTGCAGGTTTCTTGATATAGATCTTTGCAATGTTTAATATACAGTATATATCTCCATCTTGAATCACTAGATTATTATTATTATTTTGTTTAAGGTCTTCCAGTGGTCCCAGAAGCTGTTTGAATTGATTGTATCTTCAATTAGTTTCTTAGTTCTCAGTGTCTGTTTATGTTGTTTGAGTGTCTCTCCATACTGAATACATAGGTCCTGATTGTCTGGAGGCCTGTGTTTTTGGGTGGATAATTGTCTTGTTTTTTCCTAAGGTTTTTTATATTCTGAGTCAAACTGTTTTTCTTGCATTCCTTTTTTTTTTTTTTTTTTTTTTAGGGGGTAGGTTTGGTTTTTGGAAAGGTAAATTTGATTGTTGTGCCACAAGATGTGCTTTATGGCTATGTTTACTCCTTCTTTACTGCTGAGATATGAATGGGGGCATGAACACATTTAAATATTCTTGAATTTCATGGCTGCTCATTGCTTCCTGATATTCAGGTATTCTGCTTTGCACCCATCTTTATTGAGTTGTTATGTTATATAATTTACTGGAGGGTTAGGGCCTGGTTGGTTAGAGTGGTCTTTTTAGGTATATTCAGATCTGGTTATGCTTTGAAAAAGGGGTTTGTTGCTTGACTGTGAATGCTCTGAGAGAGAAAGGGGTCCAAATATGTTATTGCATAATCTGCTGTGCTACTGCCCCAAAGAGGAGCTGTAGGTGTAGCGGCCAAAGGAGTCCCCTCTTAGACGACCATTGACTATGTACAGACAGTGGGGCCAACAGAGCTGCAGTAAGTAGTTCTTCCCCATTTCTATTTGTTATTTTATCATAGTTATTCCTTAATGGAAGAGTAAGACTGATGTTAGTTTTGTTATTCATGCATTTGTCTCCATTTGTGTTAGAATTGTGTGCTTCTTCAGCTGTGTGTGCATTCAGATCACCTACAATTAGGATATTTCCCTGGGTTTGTAAGTGGGTACTGGGTTAAGCCATACATAATTTTCACCTTGTCTAACAAGTTCAATAGAGTTTGTATATTTAGCTTTTAACCAGATAAGGATTCCACCCCTGATGTCCTTCCCTGTGTCACTCCAGGGAGCTTTCTTGCTCCCCCATAGCCTGGCGGGACAGTCACTTGGTAAGTCGCCCTCTCTTCCCCTCCCCTCCCCTTGAACTCATCAAATAAGTCATTGTTACTTTTTAGTCCAAAGGCTGATGATCTTAACCCCTGGACATTCCATTGGCTGATTACAAAGGATTTGTATTGTTTCATGCTGCAATATGAGTTATTGAATTTGTTGTTGTTTTTTATATAGAGTGGAGTGCATTTCTTTGATTCTCGCTATATCTGTACATCTCTCTCTCTCTCTTTATTGGCCTGACTATGCAATACAACATTACCAAAGCACTTAAGCAATAACGACAATAATAATAGTTATACGGGGAAAAAATTAAATAATAATAATTAAATAAAGTTAAATTCCATAAGATAAAAAAAAAAAACGTAGTTAATGTCATTTTCTTTATTCCTTTCTTTTAACTGTTTTTTTTTTTTTAAGCATGTTTTTTTGGACTAGATAGTTTAAGGGTTCTCGCCCTCGGGGTGTCAACCCCCTCTGCTCAAACTTCACTCCCATAACATAGTATTGGTTTCAGTAATGAATACAAAATTTGTAAGCAGAGTTTTATAGGATGGTTATATTTTTTGTGATGAGTTCCTTAGCATGTAGTAGGTTGTGCTTGCCTTTTCAGTTAAATATCTTATTGCACCATCAAAATGCCTGTGGGTGAAATCATTAATCCTAAATAAAAATATCTATTTACCTGTTCAAGTTTTTGTTTACCAGTTGTGATCCTATAAACACTATTAAGTATGGCGTGTCTTTTCTGGAATATCATGATTTTGGACTTATCCAGGTTAATTGGAAGGGGCCCTTGTTAGACTGTATTAGTTAAGTTTTTCTTCATTTAGAAGTTTAAGACCTGGGACCGCAGATCTTGTAATCTCTGTAGCCAAATCATTGATATATATATGTTGAATAAGGTTGGACTTAATCAACAGCCTTTTCAAACTACTTTTGTCTGGTCAAAAAATATGTTATTCTGTTGTAAATTTTTACACAGCATTTTATTGTTTTTTTTTTTTTATACATGTCTTTAATAATGTCGTACATTTAGTCTCCAATTCCACTATGAATTAATTTCAACATAAGTCAATCATGCCATACTGAGTGTAAAGCTTTGCTAAAGTCTATGAAACAACCAAATATTTTACCTTTTTAACATTTGTACACGTTCCTCTATGAGTGTATGCGATGTGTATATATGATCAGTTGGTCTGTTGTTTTGCGAAAAAACGTATCTGGGATGAATTTATGATATTATTGTTCTGGATAAATTGTCTTATTCTGTTGTTCAGGATGCCACAAAATAATTCCCCCAAGACATGGTTAAATTGAATAATTTCAAGATTGCCTCTCTTAATTTAGTGGTGCTGTGTTTCAGCATTTGTACCCTCCATCTACGCCACATGATTTTCTGTTCTCGAGATATTTCAATTTTGTATTCAATTCTAGTAATGTTATAGTGGCATCTAATTGATTTAGCCTGTCGTTTTCTCAACTGAGAATTTAAGGCTTTTGTTCAGAATTTAGAACAAAATAATTTATTTTTCAAAATGTTCTGGCCATTTTCAACCATCAACTAATGGGATGACTTTTTCTTTGTCTTATGGGGCAAGCCTTAGCATTATGTTAAACAAAACTAAGTCTTCTAGACTCATATATATATACAATATATTGGTCCCCACTAGGAATCAAACCAAAGATCCCCAGATTGAATAACCCCGGTATCATTACCATTAGACCATGTGGGTTATGTGTATATCATGTTAAAGTTTTCTATAATAGAATGAAAGAATGACAGCTCACCGGTTGACAAGATTTAGGTGTGCTTGAGCGCCTGCCAACTAATGACAGTTTGGGGGGCATCCACACTTCTCAGCACTCACAAACTCACACATCAATGGGGTCTTGGTTATCTATGACAGAACCCATTGTTTCACCCCATGGGGGGTCTATCAACCAATGTTCACACCTGTTGACACAAACCTTTGATACAAGCCCCGCTGGCGCTATACCTGCCTGCCATCAACCAACCCTCAGACATCACCACAATACCATTGTTCTGACCCATTACCTGGGACATAGGGTGGGGGTTCCCGACAGTGGTACACGAGGTAGAGAACTCGCTTAGTAATCACCAGGTTGCTAGTTCGATTCCCTGTCGAAGTGTCCTTGAGCAAGACACTGAACCCACTGCTCCTGATGTGCATTGTACCACCAGTGTAAATGTAAAATGTGTATACATCCTTGTAAGTCGCATAGGACTGCTAAGCGTCTACTAAAGGGGTAAATGTAAAATGTAAATGGTTAAACCAGAACACAATGAACACAGGGGACCTGTCAGGAATTGACAGCTGATCAGATATCAACCAGATGACAGGATACAGATCCATCATCTATGACATCTTTATCACACATTTATTACCCCTAATCAATCATTTTTGACACATAGTGTCAAATAAAGACTACTCATGGTGCACAACTGATGTGGCTACTCACTGTCCTCCTTACTCCAGAGCAGTCGTTCTCAAAGTGTGGTCCGCCAGTGCCCCGTAATGGTCCTCGACGGCCAAAAGTAAATTATTGCGACATTTCTAACATACAACTCAGAACGAAGAGAACACAGCCAGTAGTAGCCTAATATATTAAAGAGCTGCCTAATCTATTAACATAGATTGTTGTGGATTGTTGTCATGGATTGATGGCTTAAGACAGGGACTATGAAAAGAAAATTAAATGAGAAAGCCTCTGACACAGACAAGGAGAAGGTGCAATGGCGAGATGGTTCAGCCTCATTGGGCATTATCCCGCCGCGGAGCTGCATTCAAACAGCGTTTTTTTCCCCCACTGCGGAGACAGCAAGATGATAACTATATTCTGTGTTGTGTGACGTTGGATAATGACAGCTCTTAATTATGAAAAGTTGACTACTAGGATGGCTGTATGAATGCCAGTGGGCTGGCCTACTGTTGGTAGTTAATTACTGCGGTCGGTATGCGCATCGTTGTGTTTTGTGATACATTGGCGTGTCTGAGTGTGTGATGGGAGTATGAGGCTGTGAGCGAACTATAGTTTGTAACAAAACCAAGTCACGCATGGAGCAGGGTTCCAGATGCTTTGCCTTGCGCATTGTCATATCTATAACTAGCCTACCGGTATGTAAAAAAGGAGAGCCCACCCGCGAAAATCATGTGCCGCTAACAATTGTCTGGCGCCAGGTCTGGGTAGGAGGCATGTTCCGGGAATATACTATTTAGTTAGATGGTCCGCGAGTTTTTTTTATTGGCTAAGTGGTCCTTGGTCTGAAAAGGTTTGAGAAACACTGCTCCAGAGAGATCTTGGTCACTTATTCAGATCATTCACTGTTAAACCATTAATACCTCTGTCTGATCATAGCCAAATCACTATGTATCTACAAAAGAGGGAATAACACCACCACACCTACCCAGCCCAGTAAGCTGTCCCACCTCAGGAATCCAGACAGATGGGCCCAATAATATAAATAGCACGGATGAAAAGACAGCCGAAAAGGCACAATTAGAGATCTCTCCATTACTGAAATGGAGCTCAAAAACAAAACAAGAAAGCTGAAAGACAAAATCCTTAGACCAGTGGTTCCCAACCTTGGGATTGAAATGGGGTCGCCTGAAATAGTAAGTGATCAATACAAAAACATATAAATATTTTTTTTTATTATAAAAATAAAAACACCAGACACAATTTAAAACAACCCCTCAAATTACGGCTATTCATATGATAAATGCATGGTAAATCGGCGATCGCTATTGGGTTGTGACGTGGCCACAACTACTTTGAAAACACCCCGTTTCGCCTGTAAACAAGTCCACGTTTACCTCATATGTACAGCTGAACACGATGAGGGAAAATGTATCCACTTTGAGCTTCGCCTTGACCAAGCCGAGGATATTTGTGATGAGTAAGTTGTCTTCGTTTGACTAGCTCTTGTAATGAATGCTGTTGATTAACTTATAGGGAGTAAAACGCATGTCATATTATGGAGTTCTGAGTGTAGGCGAATACCGTCAACTCGGCAAGGCGATTTTGAATCATATAAATTACTTCATGTCGCTAAGACTATTCTACAGTAAAAAAAAAACATATCATACGCATACTTAATTTTTTTAGGCTACAAACGTCAGTGTTTGGAGTTTGTTGTCTGCACCGAATTTAGTATTAGGCTCCCGTGAAGTAATTACGCTCCCGTAAAGAACGTCATCCATGTTCACAAGCCATTGTTCTGACAGACGGGCCATAGGACGTGATGATGGGGGGTGGCAATCGCAAATACATTCAGACTTAACTCATCAATATTCATTGTGGTTTAGGTGAAGAAGGTGTCACTTGCTAAATTACTTAGAATTAGTATAGAAACCAGAAACACTTTCTGAATGCTAAACTCACCTATGTGGAGATAACACATATGTTTTCAAGGTTCAAAAGAAAACTTCCCAAATATTTACAATGTGTCTTTGTACAAAGTCTGAGCACCTCTGAAACTAGTTTTTTGTAAGAGTATGTTTAGATTTCATTTTAATAAAAACTTGTTTGATTACATTCAGTTTACTCTCATTTTATTATTGCTGAGGTATTCTAGAATATAATAATAAATGTCACTTTTGCCTCATTGTTTTTAGTTTAGTGAAATATACAAAAATATCAGGCATGGCAGACTACCTAACAAAGTCAAAAACAGGCCTTAGGGTTGGAAGTGTTAAATATGGTGAGCCCATATTTAGCTCATATTTGTAGCCTACTTAGCCTTGCCATTGTTTGTTCAGAATTAATTAATTTGCAGCCCATAAAATCCTCACTTAATGTGGTCTAAAATGAATGTTTACTTGCAACCTAGTTTGTTAGGCCTACTTGATTGAAAATAAAAAAAAAGTGTTTTGAATATCTGGGGTCACTACAGCTTTGTGATGTCAAAGTGGGATCACAAGCCAAAAAAGGTTGGGAACCACTGCCTTAGACTGTGTTCTGAATGACATGCTTAAATGGCTGAGGAAAAAAATGTAACTATTCAACTGTAGGTTGTGTCAGTTACTACCCTGACATCTGGAATCAAGGACTCATAACCCCAATTTTCAAACCTGGAGACAAATTCGACCCTAGTAATTACAGAGGGATTTGTGTGAACAGTAACCTGGGGAAGCTATTCCTTAGTATTATAAATTCTAGAGTCCAAAACTTCCTTATGATGCACAATTCCCTGAGCAAATGTCAAATTGGATTATTACCTAATGACCGCATTTCTGATCATATTTACACCCTACACACCCTAATTGATCATATGTACACCCCATGCACACACCCTAATTGAGAGACATTTGATCCAAAACAAACTAAAATTCATGCATGCTTTATTGACTTCGAACAAGCTTTTGATTCTATTCGGCACACATGTTTATTTGACAAAGTTATAGAAAGTGGTGTAGGGCAGAGGTCTTCAACCGGGGGTCCGCGACCCCCAGGGGGTCCGCGGAGGTACTGCAGGGGTTCCGCCAAATGATTTCATCTGAAGCATTTTTTCCCTCTTCCAAAAATGTACAACGTCCAAAAGACTACATAAACATAACCAGAACGTAAAAATTGCTTTCTATTCCTTAAAAATAATACACAGGCTACCCATGAGTCTTCAGGCGATCATTTGATCATAATGGCAACATATGCACTTTTAGCTACATTTAGCTATCTGGTGCCAAAAGACGTTACCTGCCATAACCATACAATTTGAAATAATTGATCGTTTGTAATTTCTCGGAACAAAAGCTCCTCGTCAGACACCACTGATGGCGGTTCAGATGATCTACCTTCAGAGGATGCCAACATGAACAGCCAAAAGCGCAAACGGGAGAAGACAGGTAAATATTCAGAGAATTATCTGAAGTTTGCCTTCACCTACAAAGAGACCGATGGTGAAAAATTAGCAGTGTGCGTGGTTTGCATGCTTCATAGGGAGAATGTCGTTGCCAAAGACATGAATGATGAATTCTCAAACGTCAGATCTCTCACTAGGTATGAGATATTTCATCCATACTTAAGCTTCTCAAGCTACTCAATTCTTTGTCCCTCCCTAATTGAATATACAGTGACGACTAACTGTAAGGGAGAACAAATGTCAATAATAAACAGAATAAATTGAAACTAGTTGTGTGTCACAGATGATTTGTAATTCTGTTCAAACATGTGTAGGGGAGTGTGTGTGTGTGACTGACACTTAGTTCCAAATAAATTATATGAATATCAGGCCCAAATTTGGGGCGGCGGGGGTGGGGGTCCCTGCTCAGCGTCTCTCTCAGCCAAGGGGTCCTTGGGCTGAAAAAGGTTGAAGACCCCTGGTGTAGGGGGTAAAACCTATGACCTGAATACATTTATTCAGGAAGTAAGTGCACAATAAAGATTGGAAGCAAAATAACGAAATTTCTCTCCCAGGAGCGTGGGGTGAGACAAGGCTGCTGCTTAAGCCCAACCTTATTTAACATTTATATAAACAAATTCCTGATTTTTAGTTGAGAAACAATATTAATACAATTTATGATTGAAATTGGATGTTTTAAACACAATATAAAATATATAAATAGGCATAACAGACAGATCATGAAAATAATATCCTATCTTGTTCGAACATTACAGCGTCATCAAGTTGAGGCGCTCAGTTAAGGTTTAGTCTGTGGCGATATTAGCGGAAAAATTTAGAAGTTTCTTAAGCGAAAGAATGACAGCACTGGTAATGTCATACTACCGAAAATTACTAAAATTGAGCGTAAATACAACCCTGATTAAGTTAGATTTGGTTTTGTGAATGGAGGTGACGACGTTGAGCCCATGGGCGCAGTATGTTGAGTGTGTTTTAAAGCTGTCTAATGAGGCGCTCAAACCTTCAAATCTGAATCGACATTTGGAGACGCGACATCCAGCACTCACATACAGAACCAGGTCCTGGAAAGGATGAAAGGAAGCCCGTTCTTTTTTAGAACAAGTTAGACGAGTCGCCAGACGACAGTAAAGTTGCATTAGTGCTGTTTTTTGTGCGTTATCATTGGAGTGGTATTCTACAAGAGGACATGCTTTTCTGTGGAGAGCTACAAACTCAAACTACTGCCCAGGAATGCTCGGTGCTATTTATGTTCATAATAGATGAACAGATTTAAATCATTATTTCAATTATTTGAATAATTATATTGACCTATTTGAACCTATTTATTTGAACATTATTTGAACCTATTTGTTTGCATGTCTGAAGCATCGCCTATTTTAATTAAGCCTAGCTGAGTGGTCTTGTTTGCATGTTTCATCACTTGTTTTGAGTGCATGATATCTTTTGGGTCTATTCTGGTTTTATTTCCTTGCTTGTTTGCTGTTCACAAATAGGCCTAGGCCTACTGCAATAGGCTTTGTTTCAAAACTCTTTTGGATAATAAATCCTTTTTGACAAAAAATGCTCTGTGTGGTTTTATGTTGTTTTCTGGTGCACAATACAATTTAGATTTTCTTGTATTCATTTCTAGGCTTCCACCTGTAGCAGGTGCTGATGTTGCTTTTTGTGACACATAACAATCGCTTATTAATTAGAATTAATGGATTATAGATTCAATTAGCCTAATGGAATATAGATTATCTAAAATAAGTGGGGTGTCTGTTGGGCCCCGACCTGTTACAAATACGAAAAGTTGGGCCTCGGAGTCGAAAAGGTTGGGAACCCCTGCTTTAGATGACTTGCGTTATTTTGTATGATGTAACTCTGTAAGCCGTGTTCTTGTTCAAGTACTCTGTCTTTGTTTCAGTTAGAGTAGATAAAATCGTCTAACAAAACCGACAACAGAAATAGAAATAGAAAAAAAAAACATCATCTCTATCTGTAGCCACTGAACTCACGGTGGGCTCGTGGTTGTGGACGCGCGTGTCAAACGGACAGTTGGTAGGGAATTCTGCGACCAATCAAATAAAAGTAAAGACATGGCCAATTGTCCAATCAAATGAAAGTATATAGACACGGCCAATTGTGGGTGTGTTTCCCCATACACATATGTATGTGTCCAATGTATGCGTATATGTCTATGTTTCCTCGTCTTCACCCGTTTACCGACACAGGATGTATATCCCATTGTAGCTGGGTTAAATGTGTTCCCCTGTATTTCCCCACAGCAAAGTCGTATATCCCTTGAGAGTTTATGTCACTTCGGTCTGCATAAATATGTTCCCATGATGCAGGGGTGTGGCATGAATTGTCTGAAAGCCTTTCATTTTTCTCGTTGCCCTCTCCTCTGCCTCTTTTGCGACTTTTTGCGCGCTACAGAGGTATGCTCCTATTTTTTTTATATTTCTTTGTATTTTTGTAATGTGTTAGTTGCCTGGTAGAAACTGTCATGGTGGTTTATATTGTGTTTTATTGTCACTTTATTTGGCAGGAGCTTGCTCTATGCCAATTGCTTTACTATTTATTTTTTTATGTTATACATTAGTCTTGTTATATTTTATCTATTTGATTATTCACATTGTGTATGTTTGTATATTGCTAATTAGTCAACGTGCGGTAGCGGTTCTGTCCCGGTAAAGCATATTAATTTCGGGACGGAAAATCGGGACAGGTGGCAACCCCTTCACACATCTCATTAACTCATGGCTTAATGACACACACAATATTTCCAAACACCCAACAACATACAAACACATTTCCCTCCAGTCTGTCAATTCCTGAATGTATTTTGAAGACGAGTAAAAGTCTGTTTAAATGTTTATTTCCACTTGTGTAGGTAACATGAAGTTGAAGTTCACATGTTTGTACTACAGTATGCGTCTCCACTGCACGGTCTTCATTAATATTCTATTTAAAAAATAAACAAAGACTTTTACTTGTTTTCAAAATAAAGCAAAGAATTGAAAAAACAATCTCAATGTTTAACGAGATGAACGTGAAATTATAACAAAACATATCAGCATGAAAAATCAGTGTGACTTTAATACATATGCCAATTCAATAGGGGTTATAAAATTGTAATATTCAAAATTATTATTTAATTAAGCAATAACCAATCTTTGGCAAACCGTAAGTGACACCATAAACACACAAGTACATTCAGTTATAACATTAAACTGAGTAATATGCTGTGCAGGTTTACATGTGGTGAAGTACAAGTAAATCTATTTCATTAAATCGTTAACATCACAGAAATTAGGCACACATCCACCCTTTTCTGCATCATATTCTGGGAAGACTGTCAGTCGTCTGCACCAGTTCAACTTTATGAATAACCTCACGTCTAATGTTTCCTATCTTGAAATAAATTAATAGGCTAATAATAATGTAATAATTACATAATAACATGTAAACACTGACAATGTCTGACAATCAGAATGTCATTCTCTACAATAATGACAATAAAATAAAACCTCTGACTGGAAGAAACAACGGTAAGACATACCTGGAACAGGACTGGGAGAATCCTGATGACGAACTGTATTGGTCTGTTTCCATCTCTGCTGGTCAATGTTATTGATTTCATTTAATACCTCCGATACGGAAATGGGAACACTGGCAATCTTGATTATGTGCAAAAATAAATATTTTGGCCTTACATTTTGTATTCAATCTGCTTCCTCCTCTTGTTTAGAAATTCTCCAAAAACTGTATGTACTATAAATGTCTTTGTTGATGATATGTTCACAGCCTTCTATTATGTGTTCTTTGATGCTCATGCATTTACCAGAAAGTCTACTATCATCGTAAGGTCCATCTGTGATGTATATCATGTTGTGAGAGATGTCCTCTCTAAAAACGTCCTTCCACTTTCTCAGTTCTCCCTCTGGCTGCTTGCCCTCCTCCAGCACCACCAGGAAGAGGTGAGGGCCAGGGAAGGTGAGGGCCATGAGGTCTAACATGTGTGTGTCATTCAGATGTGAGGCGTCTGGGGTGCTGATGACAGTGTTGTTGATCTGCTCTTTCAGGCACTGATCTGGTTGTGGGTCAAAACCTCCATCTCGCCACTGTCTGCCCAACACAACTATGAAGTTCTTATGATGTTGATGTTGTCCGGCTGAAAAACAAATTACATCACTTTGCCTTTAACAATAGTTCAAAACCGTCAACTAAATCAACTACGACTTTCCATTGTAACATGCTGAGTTCTTTTTCAGAGTTAAGTTAAAATAGAAAATTTGTAATATTAAGAGATTAATAATAATACCAATTTAAAGCCAGAAGTCATGAAACAATTCAAAAACACAGCTACACAAACACTCAAACAAGTAGCAGGTGTTAAGAAGCATGAGAAAGATCTTCTTATGTGTGTGTGTCATATGAGGAGCGACCAGACGCTGTGTACTGACAAGAACACACACAACAATAGAGCAGGATGGATGTATAACTCGATTACGCAAGAGAAAGATCTTGTGTTCCATGTGTATTGCTCGAAAACCATGATCTGTATTGTTTGAATGTTTCACATTGAAGATATGTAAAAAAAAAAAAAAAAAAACAATCTGATTTGTCCGCATTCTGTATTTGGTTGCTCACCAATATCAAATTGTTCTATCAGATCAGATCAAATGTAAGAATAGGTTTTACAGAGCGACCTCAACAAATGTCAGAATACATCAATTAGCAAACTAACTAGCTTTTATGTGTGTCAAATGCACTATTGGTGGTGTCTGCAAGGAGATGATTTAGGCTGTTAGTTAGCTAGCTTGCTAGGACAAGACAAAAACTCTCTAAATTAATTGATATTTAAGTGATCATGGAAGATGATAATAAGTAATAACACCATAATGAGGAAGGCAAACTTACTCTTTGACATGATGCTGTTCTAGACCAAGAGCACTTCTGTGTTCTAAAAGAATATCCAGGCTGCCCTGCTGAAGTACTGGAGCTCTACCGTGCAGAACAGAGTTTATACTGCTGAGGAAGTAGGCGGGCCATTATGCAAATACAACCATTATGGAGATTCTATAAAAAGGATCAGCACACCAAGTCCCATTTCATTTGTTCGTGGACGTTCATCTGACACGGAGAGAAAATGGGAAATTTGTTTTCTACTCCACCTACCTCTTCTACCCCATCTACTCCACCTATTCCGTCCATCCCTACAGGTATCAGTTTACTACTCACTGTTGATTTTGGTTCATTTAGAGATTAAGGTTTAAGGATACTGCTACACAACAAAAACTGTTTCCAACATTTGTCTGTGGGAGTAGGTTGAGAGTATGAGGCTTTAGCCATAGACATCCATAGCTATGATGTTGAGAAGACTTCTTGCTGTTTCACACATAAACATACACGTTTTTGATCTTATTAATAGTTTGTTCCTCAAGATGTGTGTTGTACATTTGTGTATTTGTCATAAAATTACAACCATATAACAAAATCTGAGGTAAACCTTGTTTGTTGTTCCATGGTTTAGTTAAAAATGAACAATAACTTCTGCCCTCCTCTTCAAACTCAACTTTCTCTTCAAAATTTGATATTGGAGCAAATTTACCATCAAATCTAAACAACACTGCAACAGCTACTGCAGCAGTTTAGCAACCTGTACAAAATCTATAGCAGCCCATATATTACTGAGGTAAATGTGATACAGTTTGTACGTTGATATGATGATTGTTGTGTGTGTGTGTGTGTATATATATATAACTGAGGTAAATCTGATACAGAGTGTATGTTGATATGATGTATGTTGTTTATAGGTGAACCCCTGAGAATTGTGCTGATTGGAAAGACTGGAGTGGGGAAGAGTGCTTCGGGGAACACCATTCTGGGGAGGAAAGAGTTTCTCTCACACTCTTCTGCTAATTCTGTCACAGACACTTGTGCCAGAAAGAGTCTGGTTAGTCCCAGAGAGATTGATGTGATTGATACACCTGGTATTATAGACACTGACAGAGATGCAGATGATGTCAAAAAAGAGATAGTGAAGTGCATTCAATACTCAAGTCCAGGGCCCCACGCATTCCTGCTGGTGATTCAAGTGGCCCTCTTCACTAAGGAGGAGGAGAATGCAGTCAGGGCCTTACAGGAGCTCTTTGGGGAAAAGGCTGCGGACTACATGATGGTGCTGTTCACTCATGGTGATAAACTTAATCAAACTATCAATGACTATGTGGCCCATGGTGGCCCCAAACTGAGGGAAGTGATACGAAGCTGTGGTGGACGATTCCATGTATTTAACAACAACAGCACTGACCGCACTCAGGTTGTTCAGTTGGTGAAGAGAATAGATGAGATGGTGGCAGTAAATGGGAGAAATTACTTCACTGATGAGATGTATGAAGAGACACAGAGGGTCATGACAGAAAGAAAGCTATCCTATAGCTCACCTGAGTTGGACAGGTATCTTTCTTTCACACCTGTCCTGTTGATGAAGGTGGAAGTCTTTCAAAATATTCTTTATGGGGACGAGACACAGAGGGACATGAGAGAAAGAACGGGATCCAATGGCGACAAACCTAACATGACTGAAGGCGATTTGACCAAGTGATTCTGATTCTAATACTGAAACAACATTCCCAGAAGTCTGACATTTTCATTGTTCTGCAATATCCAATGACAATTTTCAAAGCTGATTTTCAAAATTGTTATTCATTTTACATTGTTGTATGAGTGTGTGTTTAAATATTTTGTTTAAGATACCTTGTTGATGGTGAATCAGGTGGTGTTTTGGTGTCCAAATGTTCCAGTGAGCTAATGATGACTGTGTGATACCTTAAAGTGATTTTAATTTGCTAGTTTGACACAAGTGTTTCATATGTAACCATCACTTAATTCTGTGTTTAGGATTACTTTACCTTTTTTTTTCTATGTAATGCATTGCCTTCCATGCATATTGAATACATTATTTAGAAACATATTGTACTTGTTCCCTCAGCGTGTCACTGTGACTAAAGTAAACTCTCATTGGTCCAGCTTCGTCATGTAGCATGTCACTGTCTAAAATGCCTGTTACCGTAACAACCCTCAGTTGACTAAATATATTTCAGTTTCTTGAAAAAGTGCATTACAGACAACTATTTTGTATGATGTACATTCCAGCTTAGCGGGTTACCTGAGTTAGGTATAAACTCAATCTTTTCCTTGTGTGACATCATCACAATATATTAATAGGCTACGTTTACATCAACATTGACAAACATTGTTAAACATTCACACAGTTTATTTGGACCACATTGCCTAGTCCCTTTATTTGGTCAGCATCACAATTTCCATTCATGTTTGCATATTACATATTCAGAATCATCAAAACAGGTCACATGGTCACAGTATGCCAGGACATGAACAGAAGAACAGAAGATTCATACCTTGTATGAGAAAAAGAGAGGAGACATGTGAAAGAGGTGAAAAACAGATTTGAAAAAGTATCTAAGCAGTATGTTGAAGAATTGCGTTTCATTGTCCATCAAACTCAATTCTGACATTAAACTGAATTCCCCTCTCTGTGATGCTGGTAATCCCAAATGTTGAGCTGTTTGGAATGGAGATTAGAGAAGAAAGACTGTGTTGCTTTTTCTATTTCAGCATTAAAGTAGTTAACTTCTTGACTGAATAGCACATGAGTATTATTTATATGTCTACTGATGTTAGAAGAAAAAAGTGTTGCTTCACATATTTCAACATTATATGTGCGGAGCATCTCTTTATGGATCTGATAATGGATCTGTAGTTCATATTTCCTGTGTTTCTTCCAGTCTTTAACAAGTTTAACTGTTGGATTCAGTTTCCATGGTGCTTTCTGATTGTCTGTGATTGTCTTAACCTTTACTGGAGCAATGTCATCTATAATATTCAGCAACTTTGAATTTAAATTATTTAGCAATTCAGCTACAGAGTCTGACAGTTGACTTGAGGTCCTTGAAAGTGCCTGCTCAAAGAGAGCTCTTGTGTGATCATTTATGACTCTCTTTCTTACAGTCATAAATGTATTCTGAAGGTGTGGGGACATAAACACGTCTAAGAACATGCCGAAATTATCAGATAAGGCCAAGTCTCTGACGGTTGTAAAGATATTGAGACCCTTTATGATGACAAGGTCCAGGGTATGACTTGTACATGCTGAGTTAGGTTAAAGAGTAACAAATAGTGCATTTACTTCCTCAGCATAACTGTTTTCTGGATTATCTACATGCAAGTTGAAATCCCCTGATATAATACGACAATCATAATCAATAACAATATAAAAATCATTCAATATAGACCCATCTGCGAGACTTGTCACTTCTGCATGGTAACTCTCATAGTT
Source organism: Clupea harengus (assembly GCF_900700415.2). Taxonomy (NCBI): domain Eukaryota; kingdom Metazoa; phylum Chordata; class Actinopteri; order Clupeiformes; family Clupeidae; genus Clupea; species Clupea harengus. The sequence goes on from NW_024879565.1 coordinate 250,604, forward strand.
GTCTGAGTCTCTTCTGTGAGTTTCTTAGTCTCTGTGATAGTTGGGCATGATCCTGGAGGTAGAGAGGGGGGGGTTGACATGGGAGGGAGTGAAAGTATGGAATGAAGGGGGGGAAGAGTTGGTGGTTTGGGTGCTGTAGCCTTGGGAGAGAAGGGTTTGACTTAGGAGAAAGTGGGGAACGAGTACAAAGTATAAAGATAACATGAGTCACATTACAGTGCAGTATGTACACTTGAGCTGATGAGAAGGGTAATGTTTTACAGGGCTGTGCCGAAAGCAAGTGTGTCTGATTGCTGCCAGGAGATCAAAGTGCAGAACTAAAGCTGTCCAGTTCCACTTTTTCTCAGTTCCTTGAAAATGTGTCTATTCAGAAGAGACATCTTCAAAAACAAGTAACCCATAGTGCAAACAGACATCTGCCTGATAAATGAGTCATCTGACTCCATGTTTAAATTATGAAATAAAGACCATAAAAGCCTCCTGGGCCCCCCAAGCCACGGGCGTGTGAGCACAGCAAGAAGTGACTGGGACATATTTAAAACCTGTGGATGATGTTTTCGAAAACAAGTAACCCATGGTGCAAGACAGAAAGTCACTGGACAGCGTTTCCTAACTGACACATCACCTAGCTAAGGCTGATTGCTGACAATCCAGAATTTCTTTGTGCTTCCCGATGTCCACGTTTCACTGCAGGTGTGGAACAGAAGGGCCATTGGGAGCCTGCTTGCGTGAGTGGACTATGGAGCACATACACCAGGGAGAGAGAGTGAGAGAGGGAGAGAGAGAGGAGTGGCAGTGCAGATATACAAGAGATGAAGAGAGAGGGAAGTACAAAGGTAAGAAAGAGAGGTGTGTATTGAATAGATTGAGAGGAACAAAAGAGTGAGATAAAGACTGTTGAAGGTGCATAGAATAAAAGGGGAAAGGAGATTAAGTTAGAGAGGGAATGGGAGAGAGAGAGAGAGAGAGAGAAAAAAAAATTACCACTGGAGGCAGAACTACTACCCTATACTAACCTCTGCTGCCCCAATATTGCCCATAATTAATCACATACAAATGGTATGTTTACCCAGAACATCTAAGCACACTGTAAACCACACTGATAGAGGTATTGGACAGGAAATTCTGAAAAAGATAAAAACTATATCTGTACAAAACGCTACCAGTCCAAACCTAAAGTTGGGCCTTTTCTAACTGAAACCTTTTAATGAGTCTACCCCTCTGAGTCATATTAACTGTCAATTTACGTCACACCTCAGTTCTTACCACCTCATATCAACCTACTAACAGATGATGTCACAAGTGTGCTTCACTCAACCATAGCTGGCCGTAGAGACAGGCAGACACATGAAATCCTGGTTACCAAAAGAGCAAAGGGTATGTGGTCACTGTATGCCAGGGGAGGTAGACATAGAAGTGTAGGTTCTTCTTCAATGCAATAAGTACTTCCTTCAAAGACAAGAACATCACTACCTTGATACATTTAACAAACATATTCCAATTTTCAAAACATTACAAAAGTAGGCCAAACATGCCATCATTTTTGGAGAGGATACCAGCACCTGCCGATTGGCAACATGTTTTGTGGCCTCACTCCACAATGTGAGGGACAACATCCCCTAATCAGAACCTGATTACCACCAGGGGACCCTATCCTCAGCCCCTCGTCTGTCTGCTCACACCATGTCTTCTGTTCATTTTCTTTGCTTTGTATCTGTAAAAGTGTGTGTGTGTGTGTGTGTGTGTGTGTGTGTGTGTGTTTCACACACTTTAGATGATTATTCCGAATAGTCATGCTGAAGCAAATGACACTTGGACATGAAACATTTAAAAGTACTCAAATTAGGCGCATATTAAGCTTAAAACACAAATGTAGCAGCTGGCTAACATTAGCTATCTTAGGTGAGGTTACTGGACAGCCTGAAAATCTACCAATACCTGGATCCTAAAAACAAGGAGGACAGAAGACAATTGAAGAGGAATAGACAGAAGAGAATCCACAAGGGAAAGAGCTGATAAGGTGGGGAAAGGATTTAGTTTCCCCACTGCTACCTTCTTTCATCCTCAAACTAAGCTGAACCTGCATGAAATGGGAAGAGTTAACAGCCTTTCATCTTTATCTACCTCTGGAGGTAAGTTAAGATAAATAGATCTTCCAAGGGGACCCCAGAAACAGCAAACCTGGACAGGACTGGACTATCTAGGGGACATTTCTTTATGTACAAACTTTTGTTTTCATTGGTTTATATCGGTAAATACATGAGAATTTGACCGTATTCTACGAGTGAGAGTATATGGGTATGTGTGTCAAGGCACTGTGTGCATGTGTCGGAGTGTGTGTGTGCCTGTATGTGGAGCTGCAGGATAATTCATTTTGGTGTGTGTGTGTGTGTGTTTGAGGAAGCTATTTACTGTGGATCAGTGGTAACAATGAAACTCATCCGATGAGATTAAATCCATTATTCCACTCTCTCCTTGCTGACACAGCCAATACAGCAACATTTTCTGCAGCACACACTCCTGTGTGTGTGTGTGTGTGTGTGTGTGTGTGTGTGTGTGTGTGCATGTGTGTGTGTTTGTGTGTGTGTGTACTATCCATCTTTTTCCTAAGGACTGAAACAAAAGAGATGGCAGATTGTTACTCTCTCTCTTCATCAGATCAGGGGCTAGAAACAGCCCAGAGTAGGACAGTTGACTGCACACTTACCAGTCCCCCAGGATTTCGCCCGGCCTTTTTTGAGATAGTTGCGGCCTAAAATTCCTGATTTCGCGGTGAAAGTTGCAGTGTTTTTTAGGTGTTTGTTGCGATGAAATTGCGTGAGCAAGTGAAAGTTGCGAATTTCCCTCTTTGTAATTATAATTGACTTATTTGTTGAAAAATAAGTAATTAATAAACAAACATTCATTAAAGAACAAAACCATTGATAAATGGTCCTCCAAATAACCTTACCAACATGCCAAACAAAAGATTACCAGGACTACACAAATGTAGCAAAATAGGCTGTTCTGCCCTCTGCTTATTTAGGTCAGCAAATGTATATTGCTTGTATTGTTGTTATGGAAACGAACACAGTATAGTATTGGACTTTTACTTTGACATCTTTCAAATGTTCGTCTCGTGGGAATGGCAACAGCTGTTAGACAGGCCAGACCACTATAGCCCACCCCCAGGCCAGACCACTATAGCCCACCCCCAGGCCAGACCACTATAGCCCACCCCCAGGCCACACCACTATAGCCCACCCCCAGGCCACACCACTATAGCCCACCCCCAGGCCAGACCAGTATAGCCCACCCCCAGGCCAGACCAGTATAGCCCACCCCCAGGCCAGACCAGTATAGCCCACCCCCAGGCCACACCACTATAGCCCACCCCCCAGCCCAGACCAGTATAGCCCAGGCCAGACCACTATAGCCCACCCCCAGGCCAGACCTACACCCCCAACCAGGCCAACTAACATCCCACCACCTGTTTGAGCCCACAGCCCAGCTGACCCAACCACCTGCATTCTATCAGTGCAGTTCTGCTGAGGCCCTGAAGGGGCAGCAGAGTGTTACTGACATGGGTGAGATCACACAATTATATGTAACAGACTCATTTCAATCTGTTCATGAACGTAACTGTTCTCCATTTTTTTTACATACATTTTCCTCAGATTTGCTCAAATTAAAAAATAAATTGAATAAAAACTCAAAACAAATGGACACAAAAAGTTTCCACTTTTCCCTTCTGATTTATCTTGTGTTTACAGTGTACACATACAACCCAAATGCTTTGGCAATACTGTAGAACGTTATGGTCATGCAAATAAAGCTTCTTTTGAATTTAAATTTGAGAGAGAGGGAGAGAGATTATTATGTATTTTTATTATTGTTCCCACTTCTACCTTTCCCCTTCTGATGTATGTTGTGTATAGATATATGTACTGTGTATATAATCACATATTATGCACCCAGCCCAAATGCTTTGGCAATACTGTAGAACGTTATGGTCATGCAAATAAAGCTGTGTTGGCATTTTTGTAACCCATTTTGGGTCACATATATTTAGTGATAAAGTATGAAATATAAACGATTTAACTTTACTTTAGACACATCACATCTTGTCAAAGGGAAATGTATGAATGTATTGCAACCCAATAGTCAATAATATTTTCTTTTAAGTTCGCTATTACTAAAATGCTATCAGTCTTTGCTATAAAGTGTGAGTCAAAACTGTTCATATTCCCTCATAAGTAGCCAAATTACCTAATCAGATCAATACATAGTTCCTCTAAACCTAACCCTGGGCTGAGTTACAGAAATGCCACTTAAATACCCAAATATCATGTGTGTCTTATACTACAGACATTTCACAAGTATTGCTATATAAACTGAAATATGGTATTATGATAACAATAGTTTCATATTTTTCTCTTTAATGAGATAATAGCAAAAATACAACAACTTTAAAGAACATTACAAATATGATCAAATATGGCATGACAGTACAATTTTAATATAAAAATACGCATTAAATTGACATGGTTAAACTTAAATCAAAAATGTGACTAATACATGTTATAAAGACCACAGCATTAGTTGAATACGTTAAATTAACATAACAAAATGTGTGTGCCATTTGGAGTGGAAAAGAGATCAATGTTAGATATTCCAAACCGTGCAGAGAAGGGGGGGGGGGGGCAAACGAGTGAGGAAGGAGGAGGGGAGAGAGATTAATTCTTATATCTGTTTGAAAAGAGCAGCCCAGGTGAGGTTGCAAAAGGGGTGAGTGAGAGTGTGTGAAAGAGAGTGAGTGTGTGAGTGTGTGTGTGTGTTTGTGTGTGCGAGCAAGCGAGCGAGCAAGATCAATACATAGTTCCTCTAAACCTAACCCTGGGCTGCGTTACAGAAATGCCACTTAAATACACAAATATCACATGTTTGTCTTATACTACAGACATTTCTCAAGTACTGCTATATATACTGAAACATGGTATTATGATAACAATAGTTTCATATTTTTCTCTTTAACGTGAAATTAGCAAAAATACAACAACTTTGAAGAATGTTACAAATATGCCACAATATGGCATTACAGTCAAATTTTAAATATAAAATATGAATTAAATATAAAAATAGCAATATTTTGGTTCATAAATGTGATGTTTTTGGAGGTTTAGATATTATCTTTTTTAATGAAAATATTATATTTCCAAAGTGCTTTTCACAACAAAAAAACAGGTTGGGATATTCTGTGGCTATTCCGTAACATCAGTTTAAAACACAAAACTTGAATAATTCTGTTTAAATAAGAGCAATCCATTTTCATATCCAAATCCATTTTGGAGATATACGTAGCTTGTGACATATCTTCGACATTGCAATTACATTACTACGCATAAAATTGAAACGGCTAAACATAAAACACAAATTTGTGTAACAGCATTAGTTTAAGTTGTTAAATTGACAAAAAATATTTTTTTCCAAGAAACCGTGCAGAGAGAGAGATTAATTCCTATATCTGTTTGAATAGAGCTGCCCAGGCGAGAGTGCGTGTGTGTGAGAGTGAGTGTGTGTGTGAGAGTGTGAGAGTGTGTGTGTGAGTGTGAGAGTGTGTGAGAGTGTGAGTGCGAGTGCGAGTGCACTGATCTGTGAGTGTGAGTGCGAGCGCACTGATCTGTGAGTGCAACTGCTTCCTGTGTCGGTGTAACAACAATAACTCAAATGAATAACCCAAAGAAAGACTACTACTGGTGCATATAGATAGGCAGATAAACATACGCACATAGACATATAGATACAGATACAGATAGTGTTACAACCCTGGCTTGTAGGGGAGCAACATAACGAGAGAACAAAACCTCAAAACTAAATTGAGAATTATGTATTATTATTATTATTATTATTATACAGAGGAAACAAAGAGTGTAAGAGTGTGTGAGTAAGCTGCATGTCCTGCCGCCAGGTAAGCAGTTGCAGAGTGTGAGAGAGACAGTGAGAGGGGTGTGGCCAGTTCTTAAAGGCATCTGGCACAGTGCAGGTATTGTTGCAGGATGTAGATGTGTCCATTCTATTCCACTATGGCTATTTTAACGCGATTGAGTTTAGTGCTTATTTATTTATTTATTTATTTATTTATTTATTCACTAACATTTGCAGTGTTCGTGTACATTTACATTTAGTCATTTAGCAGACGCTTTTGTCCAAAGCGACGTACTATTTCAGCATAGATAATTTCTATGAGGTGTCCAGAACATACTAGAAGTCCTAAGAAATCCTAGTTGAGGAAATATGTTTAATATTTATGTCTATCTAGTAATACCAGGCAACAATACATCCCAAACATTTTTTTTTCCCTTTACTCCCATCAAAATGAAACTTTACACAATGAAAGTACCCATGAAAAGTAAAATGTTTTGTATTACAAGTTTCTTTGAAAATGAATTTGAATATGCAAATGAGCTATACACTAATCGAGTATGCCTAAAAAAACACGCAAATAGGCTTAATTGTTTCCTTTACTCCTACCACAATAAAACTTTACATAGTAAAAGTGTCTTTTGTAACTTCTTTTGCATTACAAGTTTCTTTTGAAATTCATTTGAATATGCACATCTCGGATTGATGAGAATTAAACATATTTCCTCAACTAGGATTTCTTAGGACTTTTAGTATGTTGTTCTGGGCACATAGAAATGATCTATGCTGAAAAAAATATTTTACAATTAGTTACTTTGCCTTGAGTTACTTTGCCTTGACTAGAGGTCATAATCTGTTTAATACTCAAAGCAGAATATGCCCCCTGTGTCTTCCCCACAAGAATGCTCTGTCAAAGCAATGTCCAAGACTATTTAAGTGTCAGCCACAGGTTCAAAATGAGGAGAATACCTCTCTCAATATCCTTCTGATAAGGAGGAACTAATTTAATGTCGCGAGCCACATCAAACTCAAGTCTAGGTGACGGAGAAACATGCCTCATCTCCAACTCTTTCAAGAGTCGTTCATGTTTTAACAATAATTTCCTTTCCTTCAGTTTAAGTCTCCTCCAATTCTCTCTCCTTCAATGCCAACTCCCTATGCCTTAACTGAATAGCCTCTGACATCACAGGGCACACAGGCATAACACACTCAGGCACTGAAGGTGGAGGTGATTTTAAACCCCCTCTGGCCACAAGCTCTTTCTTGAGGACATCTTTGATGTTTCAGCTTTTTATCATTAGAAATATCAGTTTGATAATTAGATGCCAGCTGAAGTTGTTTTCTTTAGTGAAATTCTCAAGCAGCTCTTCAATAGGATGTTTTCAAAAACCTTCAAGAGTCGCCATTATTTCACCAACTAAAGCTGCTCCAATCAGCAACAGCCACAGACACAAATGAGGCTCTACACAAAATTACTGCTGCTGCTTTCCATGTGCAGAAAACACAAAATGGCTGCAACCATATTCAACAGTAGACCTAGAGCAGCACACGAAAGATGGCTTGGCCTACGCATGTGCAGAAAACACAAAATGGGTCCAACAGAGCACACAGCTAACACAAAATGGCTGCAACACCATATTCTAAAGTAAGCCTGGATACTACCCATCAAGCCACTAAAGCAGCACACTAAAGATTACCTGCCCCACACAAGCACACAATGAAACCTGCTAGTAATCCGAATTAAGCTTTTCAAGCATTAAACACTCAGGGTACTCACTAGAACTTAACCAATAGCCATTAAACACACTAAAGTTAGAATCATGGACCCAACACAACAATGCCACAAGAACTCACCTAACTTCACAAACACGCCATCTTCCTCTCCCCAGCCCAGAAATAAGGAGGTGAGTGTTTGCTAAGTGCCCTTGTCAAAAGACAACATTAACACATAAAGCAATCCCCAGATACCCATAAAACTTAACGTAACTCACCTAATGGTCTTCTGAGGCATACCAGGCTCGAGGCGACTATGAACGCTGAACTCAGAGTTCCACAGTAAACCAAAGATGCAGCCCACTGCAAGAACCTGAAGCGTGCCCCCACCCTAGGATAGACTCAAACACAAAAAGGGAAAAATAACAAAAGAGTGAACCATTGGAAGGACTAGTGTCCAGCTGGAACACTCCCCCTATCTATCCAGGGAGCTCAAGCACTGACTTTAAAGATAAAGGAACTTAAACAGCCAAACTCACCAAACTGAAGTCGCACCAAAGGAGGGAATCACAACACTGCAGCACCCAACATGCTGAGAAAAAACTAGACCACAAATCTAAGAGAAGATAAATAACAAAAAATTCAATTCTACAAAATGGATGATCCCCCCCCCCCCCCCCCCCATTATGTTACAACCCTAGCTCATAGGGCAGCAACATAATGAGAACACACAACCCCAAAACTTAATTAAGAATCATATGTATTATATAGGGGGAAAGGGTAAGTGGAGTGTAAGCTGCATGTCCTGCCGCCAGGTAAGTAGTTGCAGAGTGTGTGTGAGAGAGTGTGAGAGGGGTGTGGCCAGTTCTTAAAGGCATCTGGCACCTGCAGGTAATCACAGGTGAGACCCAAGGTGTCTGAAACAGAGGTAAACAATCAATAACACAAAGCAACAAATACCAGGCCCAGAACAATAGATACAGTCATACATCACACACACACACATATATACTGTATATATACGTATATATATATATATATATATATATATATATACATATACGGATACAGACATGCATATACATACATGTATACATATGCATACATGTAAAGATATAGCCTAGGTCAGGGGTTTTCAACTGGTTTTGTCCCAGGGACCCATAGACATAGTATACATAGACCCCTCCTCCTCTGTTGCCTCGCGAGTTACGTCGCCGCCATATTGCAGTGAGAGTCGTTTTCGTCAATTCCGTCATTTGCATCAAAATGCCTCAATCGTGTTCAGCTAGGGGATACACCATAGACATAGTTATGTCTACACGGCCCTCCGAACAGCAGAAGCAAGATCGCGTGGAATTACCTTTCACAAGTAAGACTGAACAATTGTTTCTATTCGTATTTTGCCATTATAAAATGATCTATGTTGAGAGCTAACTGACAGTTAGGTGACAACAAAATCAGGCTATTAATAGCTAACGTGAAATGGGAGCAAAGCCTAACGTTACATTTTTCTATCATTTGTCAAAAGAAGATCATATTGGCGAGAAATATAGGGTATATGTATAATCTACCGTTACTTGCTTGTCAGTAATTACAATGTATGTATAATGTAATTATATAGCATTTATGTTTGCGACGGGAAAACTGAAGGTGTCACTTAATAAATGAAATGACGGGACATTTTTTACCACGATATTCTATTCTTTTGAGATGCACCTGTATGCCAGTCGCTCGGCCGAAATGCAGGTATTAAAGTTTTTCCGTTGCAACCATAAATGCTACATATAATTTTATTAGATGCTCCTGTATTATGAATCTGACTGAATGGCTAGCTAACATTTCTCACACTTTGAAGGTTTCCCAAAGAGAAGAAGTTGCGAAGGCAGTGGGAAGTTGCTGTGAAAAGGGAACATTTTTTTATGTTTGTTTACCCTCGTCTTCTGTATCAGAAGTGTTTGTTTGTGAAATGACTGTTTATGGTCAATTGCACTGTTGCTAAGATGTGAACATTTTAAGAGAATGATTGTATATATTTCAAAGTGTGTATACGTACAAATATATATATATATATATTTTAAATAATATTACATTGTATCAAATATTATATATATTAGTAAATTATACATTATATTGAATTATTATATTATATATTGTTATATTTATATTAGAAATAAAATATTTAAAAAGTGAGCGTCTAGCAGCGATTATCATAAACATATGCACATGTATATATGTCTATGGCGATTAGCCTTACTATCGAGATTCAAAGTAACATGGAGACAAATCTTTTTGGAGGAACTTCACGTCGATCATAAACCCTTGAATATAAAAATGACTCAGTGAAATCGGTTGCGAAATGTAAACGCTATTTTTATTTTTATACAGAAAAACCGGAGATCCACCGTTGTTGCGTTTGTTTTACGGGACAGCTGGTCCCAGTCCAATATGGCGGCGACGTAACTCGTCACGGCAACGGGCTGAAGCAGTCAAGGAGGGGTCTATGTATACTATGTCTATGCCAGGGACCACCATTCTGACTAGAAAGTAATTTGCGGCCCACTGATGTGCCTGCACGCATGTGCGTGTTTGTAACCGCCGCCGCCACGCCCCCTCCCCCTGCACAGATATTCTGCCTATAACACGATATTTTCACGATATTCAAGAGTAATCTGGAAATGTGTTGAAATATCAAAGCGAATTTATAAAAATAAAATAAATAAATGGATAACTGATCAACATAGGCTCATGTCGCAGACCCCCTGCAATGCCGTCGCGGACCACCAGGGGGCCACGGACCCCCGGTTGAAAACCCCTGGCCTAGGTGACTGAGAAACAGGCTTGTAGCTCCCCCCGGTGGTAATTAGAGCATCACACTTCAAACATCCAGGGCTTACAGAGAACAGCACAGGCACACATATTAATGTGTGTGTGTGTCTGTGTGTATCTCTGTGTGTGTGTGTGTCTCTGTGTGTGTGTGTCTCTCTCTCTCTGTGTGTGTGTGTGTGTGTGTGTGTGTGTGTGTGTGTGTGTGTGTGTGTGTGTGTGTGTGTGTGTGTGTGTGTGTGTGTCTTTTCTCCAGCAGCAGGAAGGACAGCAGTGTCCCAGGAGAACCCACAGCCCCTGACTACGGGAGTGATGCTCATGACCTCCTTCTAGACAGAGAGAGAGAGAGAGACATACTAAAGCATAGATACTAAATGAATAAATTGAATGTTTTAACCGGTATCGACTATTGGTTATATTATGCCTATTTAGTATACTATACTGATGTCACTTTAAAACTCATTCATTTAATTCAAATATTCTGTAATTATTTATTTATTCATTAAACTTAATAACATTGTCAATAACATTCATTGGAATGATACAGTAGTGTGCAGTAAAGTACAGTAATGCAGTTTCTATATGTCTTTCTCTGATGCGTGTAAAGGAACAATCTGTTGTACAATAAAACAGTGAAAATACACTTATAAAATCAGACTGGGGATCATGTGACATCAAATCAGTGACTACATGCGTCTGAGCCGCAGAGGTGAAACCCAGGTAAAACCCAGAGGTCACTTTTCTGACCAGATGTGCGGAGAGATGAGCCCAAGAGATGAGGTCATTAGCCAGATGAGCCCAAGAGATGAGGTCATTAGCCAGAGGGGAGAATCTGCTGAACTTGACCAACGTGCGTTTACACTCCTCTGCTAGAAGGGGCAATTTGTTTACAGAAAATACTCTAATCTGTCGGCCTGTAGGCATAAATTGATTTTCTCGTATCCCGTGATTATTTGGTAACACATTTACCAAGACCCCATGAATTGATCTGTTGTTTACAGTTTTTTACGATTGCATAAACACTTAAATCAAAAGTATTACACAATTATCAAAACCTTACACTCAAGGAGCAAAACATCGGCCCAGATTTGCAACACTATAAGCACAATGTCAGCCACTCTTGGAAAAGCAATACACACAGTGATTTACAAAACACTAAACACACTAACTTCCTTGCAATTCCAAAGCACTGACTGTCAAATTACCACACCTATGAGCCAATTGGTTAAACACAGCCATCAAGTGCGCAAACACATGATTGCTTAATTGTAGACACACCAATCAGGTTTAAGCACTAAAGAAAAGCAGAAGGTGAGTTCACCTGTCTTCAACCAAAATTGAAGGAGTCAGAAGAAGAAGAGTGAGGGTGAGAGGGGGAATCCTAGGAAGAGGAGAAGGAGGAAGAGGCGGAGGACGTGCCAGAGGCTGAGGTCGAGGTGGAGGTAGAGGAAGAGGAAGACCTGAAGCAGACGGAAAACGTGCTCAAAGAAGAAGAGGACCAAATGTATCAAATTACAGTTTTTCTTGATTGCTTACATACATTTAGCGAATCTTCGATCAACTTAATGTAATGCTCACACCTTCTTTGCACAGCAAGAGTCTTCTCTGGAGAATGGGTTAACTATTTCTCATTGCTTTCACACAATTTTCTTTGAGTTTTAACACACTTTTCAAAACAGTTAACACACTTCTCAGAGAGAGACACAAAACCTAATTGAATAACCATGTCAACACATTGCAGACACTTAGTTGCAGCCTACTGAAACTGCTCTCTATATTCTAAATATGGTTAGCACCTGTGTGAACTCTCTGTGCACAATTAATCAAGTAGTTCTCAACCTATAAAAGAGGTCAATAGATTGAAGTTGATACCAAGCATGGATCGAGGAGGCCGGACTAGGACGAAGACAAGGAAGAGGCCGTGGTAGAGGTAGAGGGGCCCCTGTCAGGGGACATAGCATTCATGTAAGATGCTCTAATGAAATTAGGGCAACAGTCATTGATCACGTAGTCAATCATGACCTCTCCATGAGAGAGGCAGGCTAAAGGGTTCAGCCAAACCTGAGCCATCATACTGTGGCATCAATTATTCGTACGTTCCGCAATGACAATGAAACTTTGCTGGCCTTTATAGTCAATTTACTGTACTGTGTTTCACTGTATTTGCACTCTTGCCAACAACCATTTCTATACTTTTATAAAGTGTGCTGCCACAATACAATGCAGTACAGTAGTTTCACTAAAGTCATTTACAAAAGAATTTTGACTACTGTAAATTAAGAGTATTTACAGCCTATTGCACTATTTTTACAGAATCAATACACTGGCCCACACTAGTTGCAGGGGGAGAATGTTCACTGCAGAACAGATTTGACCTTTTTACTGTATATTGAAACCTGTCATTTTGACTTCTTACAGTATATACATGTAATGTGTCACGACCCAGCCTGGTCTGCCCCGCCCCCTGCTATCAGTGCTCTCTATTCTCCACAGCTTAGTAGTCTGGGCAGGTGTGAGGAATGAGGCCTCGATGAGCTGCACCATAAGAAGGCCTTGGTCCAGTGTGCAGGAGGCTGATGTTTGTTTGTTGGACATGTGTACACTACTTAGACACCCGCTTGCACCACACTTTTATTTCTCACAATTATACTGACTGTTTCTATTCTACTTTAATAAATCCGTTTTATTATATAACCTTGTGTGTGGAACTCCCATTCATGTTACATGCAGAAAGCCGGCATGTGACAAATGTGTAAAAATGACTGCAATAGATATTTTTGTGTCAGAATCTTTGCCATTTTGTACACAGTAGAACACATGTAAATCAATGGTGTTGACAGGTCCTTGTTTAGAATATATTTTACAGTATTTAGCAATACAAAAACAGAACCACAATATTTTACTATATACACATTTTCAGATTTCAATTACTTTCTGACAGTATATTCCCTAAGTTTAGTGCTCAGTACAAAACCCAAATTGTAGTATGTTGTCAGTGGTAAAACAGTCAATACTGTGAGGGTGCTGAACAAAAGTTGAAGTGATGGTTGCAGAGGTTGATATTGATAGCTGCAGTTTCAATTTTGTTATCCTTTGTTAAATAAATGAGAAAACATACATTTTCAATTGAGCATAAATTGTAGGTTTTGAAATGTTTGGTTTTGATGGGCGTGTCTTTCTGCAAACATCATATAGTGTTTTGGTCATTTCGTCTTCTGTTAAGGGCTGTGTGTGAGCTGTTTTGAAAAAGTAAACTGTGAATGGAAAAATGTGCCAAAGGAATCGAGAAAAACTGTAACTTGATAGGAGGAAAGGGGGCTCATATTCACGCTAGAACAAGAGAGAGAGATCGTAAAAGTGGTTTTGGCCAATAATGCTATCAGGCTCAGAGAAATTCAAGCCAACATTATCGGTGACCATGCCATTTTTTTGCTATTTTCTTTACTGTAATTGTAACCTGTACTGGATACAGAATTGTATACCTATCTGATATTTGCTGAGCTAACAGTGTTATGCACACTACTGTAGTAGCATGAAAACCGGGACATGTTTTGTTGTGATTCTCCATGTTGACATGTTGACTGATTTGGGTATGTGTTGTTTGGGTATCAGTCTGCAGTATTGGTCTTGTGTAGTGTTTGGTGAATTCATTGTATATTTACACTTCCTCTGTGTACTTCACTTACACTACTCTAATCACTGAGAAGTATAATTGCGTAAAGTGTTTTAGGTTTGCAACAGCAGTGTCTAACTGGTTCAAACAGAATTACAGAATTATGCAACGTGTATGTTTCATATGGTAACAAAATATGTTTTTGATAAATTAGTGTAGTTTTTACAAGAGTGTCTCATTTTGCAAAGGATCTTAGGTGTTGTGCTAATTGGGTGTGTGGTTGTGCTAATTTTGTGTAGAAAAACCTGGCCCTGTTTTCAAAATCGTGCTTAAGCAATCGAGAAAAACTGTAATGAGCTGTCTAATGAGCTGCTGCAGTTGGATTAGAGCCTCCATGTCTTTTCTCACATTTATGTGGGATGTTCCGACCCGAACAATAAAACTACGTAGTTCATAGCCTGGACAGCTGGTGGGAACGACAGGTGTGTTTATCTGTCCTTCACATGAACACATACCATCAACATTCATTTGAAGATGATACCAAATGTAGTTGTTCATAACAATGTACCTCAAAAAGTGGCAAATGTGTTGCATAATGTTGCTTTAAAATACATACAGCTATTTCATAAACCGGCCTGCTGCCTGCCCCTACAGGTAACATAATGCACCTCTCTTTCAGCTCCACCTAGTGGCCATCAGATTGCTAGCACACAGCCGAAAGCACAGGGGCCTCATCTTCACTGATGTGTAGAGAAGATGGCCTGGGCCAAATAGGTCAAAACTTGTGTGGGTCACCATTATTCCCCTTCCTTCAAACATTAACATACCTGTTGTCTTTGATCGACCAATCAACCTCTGCACCTATCAGCAGTCTGGTACACTGAGAGAGTCATCACAGCTTTTGTGAGTAAAGTTACATTTCTCTAACAATGCAGCAGTGTGTTCTCACAAGCTGTGAATTTGTTTTCAGGTCGTGTGAATGATGTCCACTAGCGTCTCAGTGTTGTAGTTTCACTATAGGTAGGCCCGGTGTGGTAGTTTCTTTGTTCTTTTCCTTGTAGTGGTACATCATCATCCTATTGGGGATGCTCAGGTCATAGTTTCTGAACCATAAAAGTGTCTCCTTAGAGATCCGAGTACATGGAGATGATGTGCCTCCCTGTGCGTCTCTCAGCTCCAGCTGAGTGGGTTCAAGTGTGTTCTCTTGAGATTCCAACCCAGTCTCCTGTGTCCCAGTGGCCTTCCCAGAGTAACCGACACCTCTCTCTCTCACACACACACACACACACACACAGACACACACACACACACACACACACACACACACAAACAAACAAACACACACACTGAGGTTACAGGGACAGAGAGGCTGCAGACTCACACCAGAGGGCAGCACAGCCTTAATCAGACACACATATGCAGAATATTCACAGATATGCAATGATCTTCACAAAATATTGAAAGAACATTTGCAGACATCTCTCTCTGTTTAAGAGCGGGCCAAACTCAGTTTATGCATCCCATATTACCCATCATCCTCGCTGACTATGGAAGCACAAACCTGCATCCAGAAGTAAACTAAGCTGCCACTCAAAAGCCATGATTGATTTCATCGTCACTCTCAGTCTGCTGAAACTGGAGTAAACTGGAGTCTCTCGTCACTCTCAGACTGCTGAAACTGGAGTAAACTGGAGTCTCTCGTCACTCTCAGTCCCCTGACTGTCATGGAGGGTTCAGCTCTGATTATCAGATGTAGTCCATTATATCTGGGTCTGTCTCAGTGGCGTAACGTAGTAACGACGGGCCCAGGTGCAAGATATTATGATGGCCCCCCCCCCCCCTAGTGAACGCAAAAAAAAAAAAACAGGAACATTTCTTACCGTAAAAATTGTTAACTGTTGCATGGTTGCTGACACACCGCTGAGGGCAGAAGCAGCGATGATGATCCCAGCTGAACCTGCGACCCCACGCTTGGGCCCTACTTGGAGCAGGACCGCTCGGGTCTCGTCGGCCAATCCTCGCCTTTCAAATCCATTCCCAGTATCCAATCCAGCCGCGGAACGAGAATGGACCTGGGCCAATCACTGCGCTTCTCTTCATACTCGAGAACTTGGCTTGAACTTGTGTGACGTTACGTTACCAAGTTACGCAGACGCAATCTCCTCCTGTACGCTCTTCATCACTCTGCCAAAACTACACTCTGCCGAAGATACCTGAAGCTAAGACAAGTGAACCGAACTCGGCAAAGTAAGTAACCACGAATTGTTTTTATTTTTATTTTAGATAGTCACACATGTTTTATTTCCATTCGTCACATCAAGTCGTTTGATGTGGTTGTTGAGCCTCACATTACGTTAAATTATATAGACTGTATATATTACTTAAGTCAGCGGCAGTAGCTAATGAAGCTGTTTTTCTCTGACGATTTTGTGCCAGTGTTGTGTAAGTTATAAATTATAAATAGTTTTAAAGCCTCACATTACGTGATATTGCATATATACTGTACATTACTTAAGTCAGCGATGCAAGCACTCGCTAATGAAGCTGTTTTTCTCTGGCGATTTTGTAACAGTGTCTTGTGTAAGTTATAAATTCTATATCGCATTGAAGCCAAGCTCACGTTAAAGCTTTCACTAAAGTTACGTGCTCCGTAGAAACAAAACCGATGTATTACTTACTAAGTGTAGCCTAATAACTACAATATTACTATGAAGTACTCTGAGCTGAAACTATTGATAACGCTTACGGAACAGGAGTGTGTTTTATGTGCTGCAGTGTCACAGTGTATTGTTCAAAGCATGGTCACATTCAGCGTTTAGTTGTTGACTACTGTGGGTGTACCTACAGTATCTATCAACTCGCTGTCCATTTTGTTAGCTAATAACATTGATTCAAAGTACCTCTTCCTGAGAATAATGTATTAACCCACCTAGAGTCAAGCCTGTGAATGGTTGTAGATATAACCATGTCAGCAAAAAGACATGGTTATATCTACCATATAGACACTGTGATACGTAGTTGTAATTATTGTTATTGCTATAATGTTGTCTTTAGATGAGCACTAGACCTAAGACCCACAAGTCCATGGGAGACGCGGAGTGGATGGCGAGGCTGAGGGCATTTGCCAGCTCAGGAGTTTGGCCTTCTGGAGGAGGCAATAGACCAGCCCCAAGGCAAAATAAGTGACATGACCTTTATCAGAAGGTAAAGTATATTATAACCTGATTACATGTTGCGAATTACTTATTCACGTGATGGAAAAATGGGCAATACAATGGTTGAGATGAATATCAACCAGACAAAGGACTGTACACTAGGCTAAATAATGATTCTGATTGTTTCAGATTGAGAAATGCCCCATGCAGGCCCGTGGGCAGACCACCCTCTATGGAGGGTCCATGGCCTGCAATTGTGGATTCCACATAGTCAAGGTGATTTATTTAAAAATGGCTTCTCATTAAGATTGTTCTTGCATCACATGTCTGTTTTGGGTATTGGTAGGTTTCACATACCAGTCATACACTCAGACACACCAGGGATTTGGAGGGCCTTCATATGACACACACACACACACATTGACACCCCCTTCCCCTATTTTTGACCTCAAACTCCCCCATGGAGAGACTTCAAGTTTGGACCTTTGCCTATCATTCACACCTTCACATTGCCTGCCCCCCCCCCACACACACACACTCGCACCTTGAACTAAGACCCCCCCAGACACACATACCCCTACCCCTATCCTTCAACCACACATCAGAGACCCCTAGATACTTAATTAAATTAAACCCCCCTCTTGCCAAATAGTACAGGAAGCTTCCCCCCCAGACGATCTGTGTCTTATCCTTTATGCCACTGGTTCTCACAGACGGAGAAAAAAAAAAACGACCGCCGACCTGTCACTGGTTAGTGAAAAAACCCAGGACAGACAGCAGGGATCTCAACTCAACAGACACAGAGAGTCCTGCACACTCATCACACACTCCTGCACAGTCATCACATACACACACACACACACACACTACACACACACACACACACACAGCATAGCACAGTCATCACACACACAACACACACACACACACACACACACAACACACACACACACACACACACACACACACAGCACAGCACAGTCATCTGCAAACTAACCGAGCCCAGCACAGTCATATTGTAAGGCAAGCCGTGAATCTTTCTATTGTGAAACACAGATGGCCTTCTATTTGCACTAACTCATTAGGTGTAGGTTCATTGCTGTTAGATTGTGCCTGCAGAACTGCCTTGTTCCATTTGGTTGACTTTCCTACACCCCTGCAGGTGTTCCTTTCTCTATCCTCTGTCTCTGGGATTCTCCCTGTGCTTTTCCATGCAAAGTTAAAGTAAGAGCAGGGAAATTAATTTCAGAGTAAGATGTGTGATATTGCATTAGAAGATGATTTCTTTGTCATGTTTGGGTTCATTTGAATGGTCTCAGTCTGAGTGGTACTGTGGTCTCAGTCCTGCAGCTGAATAGATTCGTTTGAACATGGATCTCAGAAACAGGAATCTCAGAAATTGTGAAACTCTGACCCGCTGTGGCCACTCAAGAAATTCTTAACTAGAGAAGTATTACTAGGTAACGTTTTTTCCGCAATGACTAACGACGATTAGTTTCAAAACGAAAAGCAGTGATGTAAGCCTTGAGGTACCTGGCTGATCACCTGGGCTAGACAAGCTGCAGCAGAACTGTAATGTGTTTATCAAATCTACTAACAACATTTTCTCTCTTTTATAGAGTGGCTTTTGCTCGCAATTGCTGATGGATGTAGAAACACTGTTCCTCATCACCATATACATCAAGTACATTTGTGTGTGTTTAAAAGCACAGGCAGAATCCCAGAGACAGAGGATGGAGATAAGGATCAATCCCAATCAATCACCCCGACCACAGCGATCAATCCCGTTCAATCACCCCGACCACAACGATCAATCCCAATCAATCACCCCGACCACATCGATCAATCCCGATCAATCACCCCGACCACAACGATCAATCCCAATCAATCACCCCGACCACAGCGATCAATCCCGATCAATCACTAGACCACAACGATCAATCCCG
Organism: Clupea harengus; assembly: GCF_900700415.2. NCBI lineage: Eukaryota > Metazoa > Chordata > Actinopteri > Clupeiformes > Clupeidae > Clupea > Clupea harengus. Next base: position 269,755 of record NW_024879565.1, read on the forward strand.
ATCAATCTTCCCAACCACAACGCTAGTTTGTATTTGAGAGAGAGAGAAAGAGAGTAAAAGAGATAGTGCAGCACCACAACACTAGTTTGTATTTTGAGAAAGAGAGAAGGAGGGAGAGAGAGAGGGAGAGAGGGGAAGAAATAAAATAATAAAGATCAAAGCGGTCAGAGGTGAAACTAGTTTTAACGCTGGAGAGGTACACACACACCGTTACCCTAGGTCAGTGGTTCTCAAAGTGGGGGGCGCGAACACTCTCCAGGGGGGGCGCGATGTCACAGACGGAGAAAAAAAAAAAAAACGCCGACCTGTCACTGGTTAGTGAAAGCTCCCTCAGTGGCGAAATGCAAGGGGCTGGACTGACCCAAACAAATCAAATACTGTTTTGCTCCTGATCCACCAATCAAAACGGAGTTTTATCATTTGAACGCGAGTTGCACCTAAGTTTCCGAGTATATAAAAAAAAACGCAGGCATTGGTAAGCGCTCACCCTGAGACGACACTCTGCAGAGTTTGTTCAATTTCTCTTGTTTCCTGTATCATTCAGATATTCATTGCTTTATAAACAGTCTTTTTAAAGACTCACTCCTGCCTTAGTAATACCTTACTGCGCTTGCAGTAGGTCTATTCGTAGCCTATTCTAAGGAGTAATGTGCTCCACAGTCTTTTGAAAAAGCTCGTAGCCCCGAGAGCTAGCCTAGCTAGCTACCTTCTTCCAACTGCAGCTAGCCCTTTTCTCCTTAACACCTACCTTTACATTTTTGTATCATCCACCGTGTTGCAACAAATAAAACACCACAGGGCTCTCAAGTTTTGAAGACAGGCAACAGTGACATATCCCCCCCCCCGACCACGCCCCCGGCCCACCCCCATTCCGCCCGCCCCGCCCCTGCCGTATGCCCACAGACCATATTATTTTTAGTGTTTTGTTGTTAATAATTGCTCAGACTTGCAGAAAAGATGGCCCTACTTGGAGCAGGACCAGAAAAGATGACACATGGCACTGACAATTCAACCAATTACAAAGTATGTATTCAATTTGGGTGAGAGAGAGAGAGAGAGAGAGAGAGGGAGAGAGAGAGAGAATTATGTTTATTGTAGGTGTTTGTTGCCTTTTTGGACTCTTTTATCATTTTTGGTGTTGGTTCCCATTATATATGCCATAGTCATAGAATTGGATGTATGAATTGTGCTGGTTGACTTCAGTGCCTGCTGTTTGGGCTGATGCCCCTTACTGTCTATGTGCCTTGTCACATCCCGCACACCTGGATGGGCACAGGAGGTCTCTTGGCGGCAGATAGAGCACCAGTAATATGAGCTGGTGCTTCCTACAGTAATAAATGGCCATTTAGAGGTCCATTCACTATTAAAAGAGGTCTTGTAGGTGGCTGCTCCTGGGACTTTTTTCTCTTTTGTTCTAGCCATCTCCTCCACTGTTTCTTCCACTGTCTCCTCCTCCTCCACCTGCACCGTCTCCTCCTCCTCCACCTGCACTGTCTCTTCCTCCTCCACCTGTACTGTCTCTTCCTCTTCAACCTGTACTGTCTCTTCCTCTTCCACCATCTCCTCCTCTAATGTGTTTACAACCTTCTCTGGACCTAATCTGGCCTTTTTAGTGGGCTTTCCTCTTTGGGAGAAGGACAGGATGCTTATTTGTTTTTTACCTGACATCTTTGAAAGACAGATGCAATGATTAATGCATCCATGGCCAGGATATTTATAACATGCTAGTATGCCTAATGAGCTCGCGATTCACAACTTCACCAGGCGTGAAGAAACCTCGGAATCTGAATAGAATGTTCAAGCAAACACATTTACCAAAAATAATGCCCATAACATCATTGAATATTAAGGGCTGCCTAATATTCGTTCGAAATTATAGGCTATATATATTTTTAATAGGCCTACTCAAATTTATTATAGCCTATTAACGAAGTTCGGAGTCAAAGCTATAGTGTAAAGGCAGGCTGTGTTGGCTACAAACACTCATTAAAAACATGATGCTAATCATCTGGGAAATATTCTCTAACTGCAGTCAAGTTGCCATTGCTTGTGTCAAACCATTGTGAATGTGTCGTAACATTAAAACAGGAGACGACTTTTCTTTGTAGAAGACTGATGCTTGGAGCTCCAGTGGTTTCCTCAGGTGAACGAAACTTTCGGAAGATCAATCGCACGCAATTCTAGGATGCTTTATTTTAATTGGTTGCTGGATTAAATCTTACCCAGATACAAAAGATGTATTTTTCGGATTGGCTATTGTGTAGCCCACTTTTTCTTTTGATTGGCTGATAAGTGGCACCTCACGGCAGAACCCCAGGGGATTCGGGGAGGCGTGTTTGATTCCTCCATGGTGAGGGCAGCGCGGCCAGGTCATGTTTGCGCGCTGCGGCACATTAAATAGCCTAGAGTTTTTTTTCAGCGTGAGAAATATGATGTGTGGCGGGAGTGCGTGACTAAAGACCGAAATGAGTGACTGTCACGCTCAATGCGTGACACTTGAGAGCCCTGACACCAGCACTTGAATACTATTTTGTGCTGTCCCTGTCTACATTGTGTACAGTTCGTTTTGTTAGGAATCATTGCCTAGCACAGCCTTATCCTTATCCATTATTCGTGTCATTCACAACCACACATACAAGAACACAACGTTGAAATTAGAACTTTATTAACTTCACACACACTGTATCAGCAAACAAACACAACTATGGACACGTTTCTGATTCGTAAAAGTCAGAAAGAGAAGCCTGTGGACTTCTTTAAACATGAACGTGATGGCCTCCAGCAACAACGAACCACCATCTCCAAGCAGTGTCTGGAGGCATCTTATGTAGTTGCTCATAGAATTGCTAAGCTTGGCAAACCCCATACAATTGCCGAAACACTGATTTTTCCGGCCGCGCAAGACGTGTAGAATAGGAGCTAAACTCAGCGCAATACCTATGTCAAATGACACTGTATCACGCCGAATATCAGAAATCAGTTTGGGTCCTATTTCAAAGAGGACTACCGTTCATTCGCCTGAGTTCGGGATCCCTTTCTCTGCTCAGCAGACGAGCTGTCAATAGACATGAAAGAGCAGCTGAAGAGTGACAGTAGACTTAAGCATCTCCCCTATTTCGTCATTCTGGATAGCAATGATCAGCTTTGCGACATAGCCTTAAAAATGCTCCTCCTTTTCGCGTCGACATATTTGTGCGAGGCAGTCTTTTCAAGACTGGCACAGATCGAGGATGACCTGAGGATATGGTTGTCAAACATTGCCCCAAGATTTGAGGACCTTTGCAGTGCAAAGCAGGCTCATGTCTCACATTGACAGACCTGTAGGATTTTTTTTGTAAAGATCACAAGAGGCCCATAATAATAACAGTATCCAAATGATAGCAATAATACAATAATAATAATTGGTCGATAATCATTAATTATAATAATAATAATAACATAATGATGGTGATAATAATGAATAGCCTACTAATATGCCTACTATTACTGATAATAATAATAACAATAATAATAATAATAAATAGTTATAATAATTGTCTGTATGGGCCTAACAATAACAATAGCCTAACCTTGACATGTCAGGCCTATCAATAACAATATGCTATCTATCTATTTATCTATCTATATATGGTGGTGTAGTTGAGGGCGGTGGCGGCGGGCCGCGGGCGGCGCGCTGGGGGGGCCCCAACTACCCCTAACCAGCTTTGGGGGGGCCCAGCTTGCAAAAGTTTGAGAACCCCTGCTTTATGCCATTGTTCAGTATGTTAATTCTGTTTTAGCAGAAACCAGCCAGTGCTGCAGCCCCACAGTCTGAGGCCTCTGCCGCTGGTGCGACTGCTGCAGCCCCGCATTTGTTTCTGCGACCCCAACCGAGTTTATTAATGGTGAATATTTTGTGGTGAATATTTTCTTTGTTAATAATGTTTTGTATGAATTATTTTTTATTTCTTGCATCATCAAATGCATTTTGTTTCATCTTTCAGTTCAATACATCACGCTTTGGTTTGGTACAGTCTGCCTCATTGAAGCCCAATTTAGTGGCTAGGAGGACCCCAAGCGCTTCTCCTCCATCCTCTGCGAGGACACCCAGCCCTGCACTATCCTCTGTGAAGACACCCAGCGCTTCTCCTCCATCCTCTGTGAGGACACCCAGCCCTGCACTATTCTCTGTGATGACACTATGCCCTGCACCATCCTCTGCGAGGACACCCATCCCTGCACTATCCTCTGTGAGGACACCCATCCCTGCACCATCCTCTGCGAGGACACCCAGCCCTGCATCATTCTCTGTGAGGACCCCGTGCCTAGCCTCTGTGAGTACAGCAATGTCTATTAGCTGGTCTGGCTCTGTTAGTCATCTTTAGTGTAACCTTTATTTATGCAATAAACTTAATTCTTATTTGTTGTTGTCTTCCAATCAGGATGAGCCTGGAGCAGTTCAGCCAGCCACTTCAGCCACTTCAGCCAGCCACTTCAAACCAACAATATTTATTGACTGATCTTGAAAGTATTGGCTTACAAAAGCAAAATAAGTCATCACATGAAAAATTATTCAGTGTTAGTGCAAGAAGCGAACTGTGAAACACACTGTAAAACCTATGAAAAGTGACAGTGGTATATAGAAATACAAACCGCGTTAGATTTTCTTTCGTTCCAATTCTTGGATGTAGGATTTCCCTCCCTTTGTAGAAACCTGTTGAATGGATACATTTGGTCTAGGAAGTCCTAATTGTTTTGTTGTCAATTTATCTTCATTAGTACGCCGACTATAAAGGAGTTTCTGTCAAAGAGCGAATCGAGTTGTTGCACTGAACAGGAGCCATCTTGACAGAATATGCCTCTGTCGGCTTTTACGTCCATTACTTATGACACGACATGGAGGGGCGAGCCCTCCCGGAAGCCATAGAGAATGCATTGAGAGCTCTGCTTTGTGAAAAAAATGGATTTAACATGGGAGTCAATGGGAGAGGTCTGGGGCGATTTTCATTTCGTCCCAAATCGCCCCAGAAGGGGCGGGGCCATTTGAAGCACGACTTTAGGCTGACTGAATGACTGTTACCTGATTCGACAATGACATACAGAGGCAGATCAGACGGTCTAGTGGTAGAATCCGACAGAAAAAAAACATTACATTTAAATTTACATCGTCATTTACGCGACTTACAAGGATATTGCGTTTAAACAGGAGTTTTTTATTTTTTTTCCCTAGGCAGTGCGTTGCCCCAATCGCCCTTATGGACAAGCCGCCCCTGGTGTAAACATTGTGTTCAATAAAAGGCTGGTGTGTCGGCAGGGATGGCAGGGAGAGCTTGGTTAAGCTGCTGCCCTCCGCCGGACGTGGCGTAACAAGTCCAGTTCACTTCTATGCTTGTGGTGTCTTTAATCTACTAACTAACAGTTTAGGGTTTTTTCCCTGACACTTTGCCTGTTCCAACTTGTTAAAATGGTTAGCAAGCTACAGTACGTTAGCATATTATGCTATCTTACACATTTGCTTTTTAGGGGATCTGTAATTAACAACGACTACAGGTGTTCTAACAACATTACACACATATGTTTGTATTGCTGCCGTCATGTGGTTCATGTCTCATTATTACATAAAAAGCACAGTCTGCTTTCAAATAATTCCTCAGTTCTGTTTTTAAAACAAGTGCCCTCATACTTACATTTTGGTTGATTTTAGTTTTATTTGAGTGATCTTGGAAGTCAAAACACTAGCAACCTTGATTTGCACTATAACTGTTGTGTTAGTGAAGGGGAAAAAATGGTCCAAAGAATTCACAATTATGCCACTTTGAATTGTATTTGCAAATGTTTTATGGGATGGTCTGAACTAAATTGGCACATTATACCTCCCGAAATGTCCTAAATGTTGTGTTGACAACTTGACATGTTTAATGTCATTATTGCACTTACATTTGTAAAGATTTTCCTGTAATTAAAAATAACTAGTTTTTGGATTGGATTTATGACCCCTTTTCCTTTTTTGCACTGTATAGGAGCGACCCCAATCAAGTTGTTGGAAGTAACTAAGTAACTTTTACTTAAAGTACATTTTAAATTAACTACTTTTTACTTTTACTTGAGTAGATTTTTAGATGGGAAACTTAAAATTTCATCAAGGTAAAGGTACTTTTACTTGAGTAGAATATTTCCGTACTTTTTACACCTCTGTGTAAAGGGAAGGGTACTCAGCTAGTTGCAATTCAGCAACCGCACCACTAAATACCACTAAAAACTACACACTGTACCTTTAACCCTTAAGAGGCCCAGGCCTGTTTGACTTTTTTAGAAAGTCTCACATGCCTTGATGTTTTTGTATCTTTCCCCTAACTAAAAGTATTGATGCACAAGTGGCATATATGATTATATTCTAGTGGGCTAGTTTCATTCCACCACAACTATTTCCCTGGGCGAAACTCTCAGGGTGGCGTAGTCGCGCATCCGCTCTGGTTATTCCTAGCTCCACTCACTATATTGTTATGCCACACATGCATGCTTTCGAAAAGCTGTGTCTGAACAGCACTAACGCATAACACTTACTGTTTGACATGATGCTGTTCTAGAACAAGAGCACTTCTGTGTTCTAAAAGAGTCTCCAGGCGGCACTGCTGAAGTACTGGAGTTCTACCGTGCAGATAAGAGTTCATACTGCTGGGGAAGTAGGCGGACCATTATGCAAATACAACCATTATGGGGATTCTATAAAAAAGGATCAGCACACCAAGACCCATTTCATTTGTGCGTGGACCTTCATCTGACACTGAGAGAAAATGGGATGTTGGCCATCTACCCCACGTACCCCACCTCCGCCGTCTTTCCCTAAAGGTAACAGTTTACTACTCACTGACGATTTTGGTTCATTTAGTGATTGAGGATTTGTTTTCTTTCCGCACAATGCTACACATTTGTTTAAAAATTCACGTTAGACATTCAGAAGCTTAATGCTTTTTTTTCAAAGAACTGTTTCCGACATTTGTCTCTGTGAGGTTGAGAGTATTAGGTTGTAGCCATATACACCCATAGCTATAATGTTGAGAATACATGCATAGAAAGAAGAGTATTCTTGCTGTTCCACACATATAAAACATTTAGCTTTTTGATATTTTTAATAGTTTGTTCCACAAGATGTGTGTTTGTTTCCAAAATTTGTGTATTTGTCATAAAGTTACAACCATAAAGCAAAATCTGAGGTAAACCTTGTAAAAACTTCTCCTCTTCTCTTCAAATTCAATTTGATCTTCTAAATGTGCCATTGGAGCAAATCTAACATCAAATCTAAATAACACTGCAACAGCTACTGCAGCAGTTTAGCAACCTATAAAAAATATATAGCAGCCCATATATTACTGAGGGAAATGTGATACAGTGTATATGTTGATATGATGATTGTTGTGTATATACAGCTCTAGAAAAAATGAAGAGACCATTTCAAAATGATCAGTTTCTCTGGTTTTACTATTTATTGGTATCTGTTTGAGTACAATTTCTGTTTTATTCTATAAACTACTGACAACATTTCTACCAAATTTCAAATCGAAATATTGTCATTTAGAGCATTTATTTGAAAAATGACAACTGGTCAAAATAACAAAAGAGATGCAGTGTTTTCAGATCTCGAATAATGCAAAGAAAACAAATTCATATTGATTTTTAAACATCACAACACTAATGTTTTAACTTGGGAAGAGTTCAGAAATCAATATTTGGTGGAGTAACCTTGATTTACAATCACAGCTTTCATGCTTCTTGGCATGCTCTCCACCAGTCTTTCACATTGTCGTTGGGTGACTTTATGCCATTCCTGGCCAAAAATTCGAGCAGCTTTAATGTTTGATGGCTTTTGACCATCCATCTTCCTCCTGATCACATTCCAGAGGTTTTCAATGGGATTCAGGACTGATGAGTCCAATTTTCAGCTTTGCCCAACACCTGGTCGTCTAATGATTAGACACACTCACTGGCCACTTCAGTAGGTACACCTTGCTAGTACCAGGTTGGACTTCCTTTGGCCTTCAGAACTGCCTTAATTATTTGTGGCATAGATTCAACAAGGCGCTCGGAACATTCCTCAGAGATTTTCCATATTTTTCCATATTGACATGATAGCATCACGCAACAATACTCAGGTAGGCTGTGGCGTTTAAACGATTCTCAATTTGTAATAAGGGGCCTAAACTGTGCCACGAAAATAACACCACCACCAGCCTGAACCGTTGATATAAGGCAGGATGGATCCATGCTTTCATGTTGTTTACGCCAAATTCTGACCCTACCATCTGAATGTTGCTGCAGAAATTGAGATTCATCAGACCAGGCAACATTTTTCCAATCTTCTATTGTCCAATTTTGGTGAGCCCGTGCGAAATGTAGCCTCAGTTACCTGTTCGTAGCTGACAGGAGGGGCTGCTGTAGCCCATCTGCTTCAAGGTTTGACGTGTTGTGTGTTCAGAGATGCTCTTCTGCATACCTTGGTTGTAACGAGTGGTTATTTGAGTTACTGTTGCCTTTCTATCATCTCGAACCAGTCTGGCTATTCTCCTCTGACCTCTGGCATCATTCGCCCAGGCATTTTCTCTTTTTCGGACCATTCTCTATAACCCTAGATGGTGGTGCATGAAAATCCCAGTAGATCACTAGATTCTGAAATACTCAGACCAACCCGTCTGGCACCAACAACCAGGCCACCTTCAAAGTCACTTAAATCACCTTTCTTCCCCATTCTGATGTTTGGTTTGAATTTAAGATCCTCTTGGCCATGTTTATATCCTAAATGCATTGAGTTTCTGCCAAGTGATCGGCTGATTAGATATTTACTTTAACCGGTGTACCTAATGAAGTTGCCGGTGAGTGTATATTACTGAGGTAAATGTGATACAGTGTGTATGTTGATATTATGTGTGTTGTTTATAGGTAAACCCCTGAGGATTGCGCTGATTGGAAAGGGGACGAGTGCTGCGGGGAACATCATTCTGAGGACACGACCGTTTCCCTCAAAGCCAAAATCTTGTGTCAGAAAGACTATGACTAAGCCCAGACAGATTGAGGTGATAATACCCAGTGATAAAGCTGCAGAAGATCTTAATGATGGGATAGTGCAGTGCATTAAACACTCATGTCCAGGGCCCCACGCATTCCTGCTGGTGATTCAGGTGGACCGCTTGACTAAGAAGGAGGAGCAGGATACAGTTGAGGCCTTGCAGGAGATCTTTGTGGAAAAGGCTGCACACTACATAATTGTCCTGTTCACTAATGTTAATAATCCTAAGGGTCAGGGGGTGTATGAATATGTGCGCAAAGTTCACCCCAAACTGATAGCGAGCTGTGGTGGGCGACACCATGTATTTAACTACAACAAAACTGACCGCACTCAGGTTGTTAATTTGGTGAAGAAAATAGATACGATGGTGGCAGCAAATAAGGGGGGTCACTTCACTGAGGAGATGTTATAGAAGGTTTATGACAGAAAGAGAGCATCTTACTTTTTCACCACCCACTGTTAATAATTTGATAATGCATCAAGTGATTCATTAATATGATTGGGCATCTTAATTGGTTATTGAAGGTACTGTGATGTTGACTTAGGACTATGGTAATTCACTTACTGAAACAACCTTCCCAGAAGTCTGACATTTTAATTGTTCTGCAATATCTAATACAAATTTTCACAACTGATTAAAACAAATTCATTTATTTTGCTTTCTAGATTATTTCATTGTATGAGTGTGTGTTTAAATAAATTGGTTAGGATAACTTGATGGTGAATCAGATGGTGTTTTGGTATCCCGATGTTCCATTGATCTAATGATGACTGTGAAATGTCTTAAAGTAATTATAGTTTGCTTGTTTTGCAGTGTTTCATATGTAACCAATTCTCAGTTCTGTATTTAGATTTTATTTCAATCTTTTTGTCCATGTAATGCATTTTCTCTCATGCATATTGTATAAATTCTTTAAAAACAAAATTACTTTTTCTCTCAGCGCTACTTCTCACTGTCAATAGCACATCCACCTTCATCATGTAGGATGTCACTGTGACTATAGTAAACTCTCATTGATCCAGCTTCATCATGTAGCATGTCACTGTGACTAAAGTAAACTCTCATTGGTCTAGCTTCATCATGTAGCATGGCACTGTGACTAAAGTAAACTCACATTGATCCAGCTTCATCATGTAGCATGTCACTGTGACTAAAGTAAACTCTCATTGATCCAGCTTTATCATGTAGCATGTCACTGTGTTTGCTTAAAATTTCTCAAAGTAAAATCGTAAATTACCAGGGTTTTGGGCTTTGAGCGTGTCACGGATATCAATTTATTTAGACTACTTCATCGCTTTCGCTTCATCTATTTGTGTTGAAATTCACGCAGGTTTGCTAATAGGCTCAGTAGCATTGGCTAATTTAACTGAGTGGGTTTTGTCGGTTCATGAAGCCACATCCACTGCGTAGGTTTCGCTAGAACGGGCTTATATGGTCTACATTGAGGAGACGCGATTCACGTATGTTGATCATCGCTTCCAGACTTGACAATAGCCTACATGTGTTACAAGTATTGTGACTGCTATAGGAGGTTGGGGAGTCGCTAAACATATTACATGCCAGCAGACAGACAGAGCTAGCACGAGCAGCCAGGGCACACACTGGAAACCAACTGGGAGCATCTAGCCAGCCAGCTAACTCAGCGGGGAATGACAGAGAACAGATAGAGAAGTAATAACAGAGTCAGTGTGATGTTAATTGCAGTTGTAGTGAGTGCAGTCTCTTAGATACTTAAATTCAGGGGGAGTTGGTTGTGTGGTGTGTGTGTGTGTGTGTGACCTGTAAACTACTACATCAGCACACTAGTAAACTGCACTCACGTTTCCTCTATGTGAGTCATATTGGACTGGGCTTATAGATCCATGGTGATTTCCTGTAACCTGCATTACGTAGACGAGCACAGTCTCGCATCGCACTTGAACTCACAACCTCAGACATGGAAGGCAGGCATGCTAGCATGGAGGCTAGCCAGCTAACTCAGTGGGGAATAACAGAGAACAGATAGAGAATTCAGATAGAGATGTTATCAGTGTTCAAGGCAGTTGTAGTGAGTGCAGTCTCCTAGAAAGTTAAGTTCAGAGGAAGTTAGAGTACTATCCAGATTAGTTTGTGTGTTCGACACGGGAACTACTACATCAGTACACTAGTAAACTGCACTCACACTATAGTTTACTTGCTGCACAGCTCTGAACCTTTTGGCTATGGTCACAGTTCCATGATAATCACCTTGGTGACTCTCCCCTAAGTGACTCACCATAGCGACTCACCCTGGTGATTTTCCCTAGGAATGCTGGGTCTGTCTGGACTCATGGGTCAGGCTCAGGAATCGAGTATGATTCATTTCAAATCTACGCATGGTTCACAAGGGCTCGCTTGGAGTTATACGTTTCATTTTTCATTTTAAAATGATTATGAAATATAAAGAACACATGACACGCAGAGGGTGTGAGACTACTCACGTACACGCCGGCAAGGCACGTAAACTTGACCATAAACCTCAGAAACAAACGGTTTAATTTCTGAGAAACAAGAAGTCTTTTTATTTGGACTTGTGAAAGGTCACAGGTTAGGGTTAGTGTGTGTGTCACAGACATCAATTTATTTAGACTACATCCTCGGTTCTCAGTTCACAAGGGCTCTGCTTGGAATTACACATTTCATTTTAAAATGATTATAAAATATAAAGAACACATGACATATCATGAGATGTAAACTTGTGAATTAGGATGAACACGGCTGCCAGACCCCACCTATGAGTGCTGGGAATGACATCAGCTGATGTGTCAGGGCCATGGGATACACCTGCTGTTCGGTTCTCAAGGTTCTGGACACACTACTGTGGTTCTAAATAGTTTGGACACTCTTCTGTGGTTCTAAAAGGCCTAGATACAAGTAAATGCTTCTGAGTGTTCTGGTCAAAATCGTATAGTTTTGGAAGTTCTGGACACAATAATATGGTTCTGAACGAGAGAGGGTCTTTGTGTGTGTGTGTGTGTGATATGTGTGTGTGTCTGAATGTGTGAGCAAGAATATGAATCTGTGCGTTTGTCTACGTCGGTCTAGTCTACGTGTGTGTGCATGAGTGAGTCTGTGTGTGTGTGTGTGTGTGTGTGTGTGTGTGTGTGTGTGTGTGTGTGTGTGTGTGTGTGTGTGTGTGTGTGTGTGTGTGTGTGTGTGTGTGTGTGTGTGTGTGTGTGTGTGTGTGTGTGTGTGTGTGTGTGTGTGTGTGTGTGTGTGTGTGTGTGTTTATGTATATGAGTGATAAATAGTAATGGAAGACTGTACAGAGCGATTATTATTTTGTTCTATCCCAGTAAAGGACTACAAAGAGAAAGAGCCCTGACAGTGGACGTGCAGCACACACATCCACACACACATAGAGGGTGTGAGACTAGTCACGTACACACCAGCGAGGCCCCTATACTTGACCCCAAACCTCAGAAACAAACAGTTTTTTTATTTGTACTTGATAAAGATCACACAAAGGCAGAGCAAGAAAAGGAAGTGAATCTCTTAATTCTTCCTCTATTTCAGGATCTATTTCCTGTAAGATGAGAACAGGTCACTGTGTCAGCCTACTTGTGATATGAAGAGAACAGGTCACTGTGTCGGTCGTCTTGTGATCTACTTGGATCCTGTGTGTGGATGTACATGTGCGTGTGTGTGACTAGAGAGAAATTACAAACTTACAAGCAAGGTTTTCTGCTGTTAACATTACTGCTGAGCACTGCACACACAGTTCACACAGATCACATTGTTAGACACAACATTTGGCATAGGGCGGGGCCAGTGCTGTGTGTTAATGTGTGTGTGTGTGTGTGTCAGTGTGTGTGTGTATGTGTTAACATGTGTTTGTGTTTGTGTGTGTCCAACATTAGTGCATATGGGCATTCATGATCCATTGCACCTAGAAAGATTAAAAAGATGGGTCCAATGGGTCCGTTTTCAGTGCTACAATGTACAATCTAGCAAATTGTTTGCAAGTGAAATATATGAAGCAAACCTCAGAAAAGGGGTCTGAAGATTGTAACAGTATCAAAGTCTTTTTACAGGACATTACCAACACAGTATTACAGACTGCTTTGTGTATTACAGTCCATTACCAACACAGTATTACAGACTGGATCCTCCCTCATATTAGGGTTCAGTCACAGCAATTCATCAACATCACATCCAACGTCCTCTTTTGGAGCTAGTATGCATTGTATGTGTTCGATTTTTAACTGCAGTCCCACTAGGTAATATAATTTGTGTTCACCAGTGCCATCTAGTGGCCATCGGTATGGTAGCACACTACAGGAAATGGGTCATGTTTGCTGTTGTCTACAGACCCCAGGATCAGTTTGTGAGGATAACACACATCAACACTCGCCATGGTGACGCTCACCCTGGTGACACTTTCCACTGACACTGAGAGACAATGGGAGGTTCGCCGTCTATCCCTAAAGGTATCAGTTAACTACTCAACTTTTTTCTCATAATGCTACACATTTCTTAAAAAATACATTTTAGACAATCAGAGGCTTAAAGCTATTTTCAAAGAACTGTTTCCAATATTTGTCTGTGTGAGTAGGTTGAGAGTATAAGGTTTTAGCCATACACATCCATAGCTATGATGTTGAGAATACTGAGTATTCTTGCTGTTCCACACATAAATATATGTATGTTTTTGATCTTTTTAATAGTTTGTTCCACAATATGTGTGTTGTATATTTGTCATAAAAGTTACAACCATATAGTAAAATCTGAGGTAAACCTTGTTTGTTAATCCATGGTTTAGTTAAAAATGAACAATAACCTCTCCTGTTCTCTTCATATTCAACTGTATCTTCTAAATGTGCCATTGGAGCAAATCTAACATCAAATCTAAATAACACTGCATCAGCTACTGCAGCAGTTTAGCAACCTATAACAAATTCTATAGCAGCCCATATATTACTGAGGTAAATCCGATACAGTGTGTATGTTGATATGATGACTTTTGTTTATAGGTAAACCCCTGAGGATTGTGCTGATTGGAAAGACTGGAGTGGGGAAGAGTGCTGTGGGGAACACCATTCTGGGGAGAAAAGCGTTTACCTCACAGCCTTCGGACAACTCTGTCACAGACAATTGTACCAGAAGGAGCATGTTTAGTCCCAGAGATATTGAGGTGATTGATACACCTGATATTTTAGACACTTCCAGTGCCCATAAAGATAAGATACTGCAGTACTCTAAATACTCATTTCCAGGGCCCCACGTATTCCTGCTGGTGATTAAGGATGGCTTAAGTGTTGAGGAGGAATGTGCAGTCAGGGCCTTAAAGGAACATGCAGACTACATGATTGTTCTGTTCACTCATGGTGATGAACATAAGGGTCAGCCTATTCGTGACTTTGTGTGCAATAGTCAACTCAAACTGAGGAAAGCAATAAAGAGCTGTGGTGGACGATACCATGCATTTAACAACAGTAGCAGTAAACGCACTCAGGTTGTTGAGCTGGTAAAGAAAATAGATGAGATGGTGGCATTAAACGGAGGAGATTACTTCACTGAGGACAAAGAGGGTTATGACAGGACATGACATGACAGGCATCTTACTGTCTTACCTCTCCCATTGAACAGGGTGGAAATCTTTCAAAAGGTTATTGATGAGGACTGAATATAATTTGATCATGCATCAAGTGATTCTGTAACATGGTTGGGCATCTTAGGTGGTTATGGAAAGGTATTGTGATGTTGATTTAAGACTATAATAATAATGATAATCCACTTACTGAAACAACCTTCCAAGAAGTCTGACATTTGAATTGTTCTGCAATATCTAATTACATTTCATGATTTCATTTTACTTTCTAGATTATTTCAGTGTATGAGTGTGTTTAAATCAAGATAACTTGTTGATGGTGAAGTAGGTGGTGTTTTGGTATCCAAATGTTCCAATGAGCTAATGATGATTATAGTTTGCATGTTTGACACAGGTGTTTCATATGTAACCAATACTTAGTTCTGTATTTAGAATTACTTCAATCTTTTTTGAATATGTAATCCATTTTCCTCCATGTATATTGAAAAAATTCTAACTAGTACTTAACTCTCACTTACAGTAGTTACACTGAAACAACCTTCCAAGAGGTTTGACATTTTCATTGTTCTGCAATATCCAATTCAATGTTTCATTTTTTATTTATTTTACTCTGTAGATTATTTTATTGTATGAGTGTGTTTAATTAAGTTGTTTAAGATAACTTGTTGATGGTGAATCAGGTGGTGTTTTGTTTTCCAAATGTTCCAATGAGCTAATGATGACTGGGAAATATCTTAAAGTGATTATTGTTTGCTTGTTTTGCAGTGTTTCATAAGTAACCAATACTTAGTTCTGAATTTAGAATTTCTTCAATCTTTTTTGTCTATGTAATGCATTTTCTTCCATGTATATTGAATACATTCTTTAAAAACAAACTGACAGTACTTTTTCTCTCAGCGCTACTTCTCACTGTCAATAGCACATCCAGCTTCATCATGTAGCATGTCACTGTGACTAAAGTAAACTCTCATTGATCCAGCTTCATCATGTAGCATGTCACTGTGACTAAAGTAAACTCATTGGTCTAGCTTCATCATGTAGTATGTCACTGTGACTAAAGTAAACTCTCATTGGTCCAGCTTCATCATGTAGCATGTCACTGTGACTAAAGTAAACTCTCATTGGTCCAGCTTCATCATGTAGCATGTCACTGTGAAGTAAACTATTTAGTTAACAACAAGTGTTGTACACAGCATACATTTGGTAGATGTACATAATATATATACAAACATCATATGATATGTATACATGATACATACAAAAACAGCATAGTGGGTTTACAGTGTGCTCATAGGGTTACTGTTAAACGGGTAAGGAGAGTAGGAACAGAAAACATGTCGGTGGTGGCAATAATAGCAATGTTTCCACATCCATCACCAATTGGATCATGCTATAAGGGAGAGAAAATATTTTTGTTGGTAGACATCAATTTGAGAAACAGATAAGGAGATACTTTTAGGAAGTCAATTAACAGTAGGAAATATGGCCATTTTATCAATATTAATATAGGCATTAGCAATGTGATATAAAAGGAGAGGGAGAGAGGGAGGTTACCTGGGTAGGTGTATGGGAATATTATTTAGCATTTACTTTTGTTATGTTTAATAATGGTTGGCTGGCATGGTGCATGTGGAGTTTAGTTAGGATGGCAGGATACAAAACAGTGCCTAACTGGTTGGAGACAGCCGCAACACGTGCCATATGCTGTACCCGGGATCTGTAAAGGCCATCCTTCACGATACAACATACGCTGTCTGAAGTCCAGTTTTATGGATTTGGGGGATTTTGTATGTGTTTAGTTGTGATGAGTTATGTTTAGTTATGTTGGCTGGCTTGGTGCATGGGGAGTTTTAGTCATAAGCAAGCATAGTGGCAGGGTGGCAGGGTACACAACATTGCCCAATTGGCTGGTGACAGCCGCAACACGCGGCGTATGCTGTACCCGGGATCCGTAATACCTAAGTTGGCATGGTAAATTGTTGTGTTGTAGCGAAACAACCTCTTCAAATCTTAGAGTTGATACTTTAATGAGAGTCGGAAGACCGAATGCGATGAACTGAAGTTTATTCAATCTTGCAGACTTTTCATTCAATCAGAGTGGTGGTCCATGGAGCAGGTCAGTCAAAAAACCAATGCACTAACTTTTTTAATTATTTATTTCGTCACTATGCTTTTCCAATTGAAAAGCCAAAACTGATCCAAGTTGAACCAATCAGAATATCCTCTCAAACCTATACATTTTATCCAAGCTCAGCCAGTCAGAATATTCTGCTCACTTATGGCCAAAACATCTTTCAAGATGCTGAGCAGCCGTGTCCTTATCAGTAGTGTCAACCCTCCCGGTTATGATGTCGGGGCTCTTTCCTGGGAACTTCTACCTGATCTTTTACAGTTCTGCATCCCCTTATGCATAAATCTTTCTAATTAATATTTGGCCGTCTCTGCAAGCCTGCACCTGTGGAAACTATGGAATCTTATTTTTTAGAAAACAGGCCTCTCTGTTTGGCCTGACCTTCATCTCTATACACAGGCCTCTCTGCCTGGCAAACAGGCTTCTCTGCACAGAGGCCTGACTGCCTGGCCTTACATGACACTTGTTCTTGCAAAACTGCTTCATGTTCACCACACCACTGTATTACAACCAGTATTTTTTACAGTTGCTACTCCACCTTTACGAAATTTAACTTTGTGATTTCCAATTGTGGACAAGTGGAAATCATTTGAGCCAATGTGGAAATTAATTTGGGAGTATCTGCATTAAGAATTAGTTTGATCTAGTTCCAGAGATACAGCTCACATTGGCCATGGGTGTTGCTAACTTAAAATTTCTCAAAGTAAAATCGCCAGGGTTTTGGGATATCAATTTATTGATATGCCTACTTCATCGCTTTTCCGTGACCTATTTGTGTTGAAATTCACGCAGGTTTGCTGATAGGCTGAGAAGCCAGGGCATACACTGGAAACCGACTGGGAGCATCTAGCCAGCTAACTCAGTGGGGAATGACAGAGAACAGATAGAGAAGTAATCTGAGTAAGCTGCTCTGTTGCGGTCCGCTGTTAACGAGGTTGGGGGGAATCAGAGGACCCTGCCTGAGGTAAAAAAAAAATGGGCAGATTTGAAATTGCATTCAAAAAAGCGCCTTGCAAGGCATATGGGAATGTTGAGGGAGACCGGGGGTGGTGGAGCCACATCCACTCTCAGTCCAGAGGACGAGAAAATTTGCGCCATTATCGGAGAGGAAGCGGTGCAAGGTGTGTACGTGGAGGGCGACACGGACCTTTTGTCTGCAGGAGGTTCAGAAGGTATGTGAAATTAAGTTTTTGCTTATTGAATAATGAAACTTCAAACACTGTTGTAATTCTACACATTTATTGGTGCAGAGGAACAACCCATAAGGAGAAGGGCTGGACATGGGATAAGACAGGCACCAGCAGGCGCACCTGCGGCACGAGCAGCACCCGAAGCCGCATCTGCGGCAGCACCAGAAGTCGCATCTGCGGCAGCAGCACCTGCGGCACCAGCATCAGGGCCTCGCCGGCCATCACCAGCTTCCTCTTCGGCCCATCATGCCAGGGTCTTATCTGAGGCCGTCCTACAAACGCAACGGGACTTGAATGAGTCTGTAAGTGAGGTTGTTGGGGAACTTTGGAAAGTGCAGCAAGCTCTGGATGGAATTAACCAATCTCTGTCCGCTATTGCAGGCTCTTTGAGCAAACTAACTAAATAAAACATTAAAGAAAATGTGAACATGTGTGCATTTATTCTTATCAACATTATTTACCTGTTGGTATAATCAGTGAATCAGCTCCCGCCTTCTTCTCAGTGCAGTGATGTGCATGTTCTCGCCAGCGGGGATGGGAGGGTGGTCGTCAGGGTCCATGCGCATTTCCTCTTCTGGTAGCTCTATGCATCGGCTTACACAGATGTTGTGTAACACACAGCAGGCTAGGATCACCTGGCACACCTTTTTGGGGTCATAGAGTAGCCTCCCTCCCGATGCATCTAAAGAACGCCACCTTCCCTTCAGCATGCCTATGCTGCGCTCTACTACCGACCGCGCACGGGCATGGGCTGTGTTAAAGTGGGCTTCCTCGTCGGTCTCAGTGAGCGCAATCGGGGTGAGAAGCCATGGCTTCAGAGGATAACCTCGGTCACCTGTTGGCGTGGAAATTATTAGGTTAGGCTACCTTATGTACGCTTTAAAAAGCAAGAACCAAATTGGGCCAAATTTACCTAGAAGCCAGCCGTCTCTGCCTGCTCCATCCTCCAGTCGGTTCCTAACGCTGCAATTACGCACGATGAAGGAGTCGTGTGTCGACCCTGGCCAGCGAGCAACAGCGTTCAGGATGACCATATTGGCATCTGTACATTTATTGTGTGGATGTTTTTTCTGTTAGTTAACATGTTATGTTAACATAAATGTACTGGTTCAAATGTGGAGCCCGTATGGCAACATGAGTGCAGTCTATCGCACCTATCACGTCTAGGAACCCTGTTTTTCGAAGGAAACCCTCTTTTACATCTCCCTTTTCCTGGGCACTGTATGGGAATGATATATATTGCGGACATAAACGGATCAGACCGCGAAGAACATCGGGCAAAATTCTGCTGAACGTTGACTGAGATATACCGGACCGGTCTCCAATCTCTCTTTGGAACGTGCCTGTAGCCAAGAACCCAACAACAGACAAAACCTGAACCTGTACAGGTATGGCCTGGTTGCGGCTGGTGCGTCTCTGTAGACGAGGGCCCATTTGGGCACAAAGCTCTAACAGAGGCGTTCTTGGCAAGCGGTACCTGCTAATCAACCATTTGTCTTCCTCTGCCAAAAAGTCGGCGCGATCTCGAAACACCCGTTCTCTCCTTATTGCCCGGTTGGCAATGTCTTCTAATAACGCCAATGCAGCCATATCTCCTTCTAAAAACAAATAACTATCAGGCTTTTTATAGGCTATAAATTGAGCGAAATGTTTTACACGTGTGGAATTAAAACGAATACCTATTAGACATGAATTTCATTCATGTGTGACTTATCCTAATTGTTTAATTTATTTTATTGAGCGAAACATTAATTTGGCCTTTCACCATTTGCCCTAATGGTGACGGTGGTGGTGACGAGTTCCGAATTCCTGCAGTACTCCAGTATTGCCACAATGAAATGTACTTACACGAACTAGAACCAGACGTAGAGATACGTCCTTTTCTACGTCTAAGACGGTTTTTATAAATCTGTACTTAGACGTGGATTTGATCGCACGAACACTCTCAGATCAAATCTGTGCGTAAGTACGTTTTATAAATGAGGCCCTATATCACATCTGCACTAATCATGTTCTTACTGTTCATACCACTTATATCTTATGTCATACTGTGTATATCCTATTTATCTATATTTATATTACCATTATGCACATACTCTGCACTCTTCTGCTTTGCACTTCTGGTTAGATGCTAACTGCATTTCGTTGCCTCAGTACTTGTACTCTGTGCAATGACAATAAAGTTTAATCTAATCTAAAAAATGAAAACAGTATGCAATAATATACTGTATACAAGTAACCCATATGTGACAGTTCAAATGAAAACAGAATGACACCTTCTTATCCAAGCCAAGCGCTTGGATACTAAATATGTTGGGGCCCAGTTGTCACCTTGGTGCACATTGTAACATCCAAAAGTAGGCAGTGAACCATGTCAGTAGGCTAACCAAATATTTTGCGCAGGCTGCTGGTACACAGTCCCGTGTCGCTATCCTTCACTGGTTTCACTTTCAAAGTCAGAGTTTCAAAGTTCAAACCTCGCGCTGAAGATGGCGAAACTCTCACCAACCCAAACCAGGCAGTAGAATGATGTCCAGTCAGGGCAAGCCACGGGTGCAGCAGGCGATGTAGGCTACCCTCGCTTTGCAATATTTGTTGTCCTCTCGTCCGGTATTCTTCCGCGGCACACTCACGAGCAGCAGGGTCTTCTAAAGCAGAGGTCCTCAAACTGGGGTCCGCGACGCCTTGCCTGGGGGTCCATGAAAAAGTCTGGCTTCCAAAGGTTTTATTTTTTTATTTTTATTTTTTTATTATTGCAATACATTATCAGGGCTCTCAAGTTTTGAAGACAGGCAAGAGTGACATATCCCCCCCCCCCCCACTGGCCACGCCCCCGGCCCACCCCCATTCCGCCCGCCCCGCCCCTGCCGTATGCCCACAGACCAGCCCCCCCCACCCCCCATATTATTTTTAGTGTTTTGTTGTTAATAATTGCTCAGACTTGCAGAAAAGATTTGACACATGGCACTGACAATTCAACCAATTACAAAGTATGTATTCAATTTGGGTGAGAGAGAGAGAGAGGGAGAGAGAGAGAGAATTATGTTTATTGTAGGTGTTTGTTGCCTTTTTGGACTCTTTTATCATTTTTGGTGTTGGTTCCCATTATATATGCCATAGTCATAGAATTGGATGTATGAATTGTGCTGGTTGACTTCAGTGCCTGCTGTTTGGGCTGATGCCCCTTACTGTCTATGTGCCTTGTCACATCCCGCACACCTGGATGGGCACAGGAGGTCTCTTGGCGGCAGATAGAGCACCAGTAATATGAGCTGGTGCTTCCTACAGTAATAAATGGCCATTTAGAGGTCCATTCACTATTAAAAGAGGTCTTGTAGGTGGCTGCTCCTGGGACTTTTCTCTCTTTTGTTCTAGCCATCTCCTCCACTGTTTCTTCCACCATCTCTTCCACCGTCTCCTCCTCCTCCACCTGCACCGTCTCCTCCTCCTCCACCTGCACTGTCTCTTCCTCCTCCACCTGTACTGTCTTTTCCTCTTCAACCATCTCCTCCTCTAATGTGTTTACAACCTTCTCTGGGCCTAATCTGGCCTTTTTAGTGGGCTTTCCTCTTTGGGAGAAGGACAGGATGCTTATTTGTTTTTTACCTGACATCTTTGAAAGACAGATGCAATGATTAATGCATCCATGGCCAGGATATTTATAACATGCTAGTATGCCTAATGAGCTCGCGATTCACAACTTCACCAGGCGTGAAGAAACCTCGGAATCTGAATAGAATGTTCAAGCAAACACATTTACCAAAAATAATGCCCATAACATCATTGAATATTAAGGGCTGCCTAATATTCGTTCGAAATTATAGGCTATATATATTTTTAATAGGCCTACTCAAATTTATTATAGCCTATTAACGAAGTTCGGAGTCAAAGCTATAGTGTAAAGGCAGGCTGTGTTGGCTACAAACACTCATTGAAACATGATGCTAATCATCTGGGAAATATTCTCTAACTGCAGTCAAGTTGCCATTGCTTGTGTCAAACCATTGTGAATGTGTCGTAACATTAAAACAGGAGACGACTTTTCTTTGTAGAAGACTGATGCTTGGAGCTCCAGTGGTTTCCTCAGGTGAACGAAACTTTCTGAAGATCAATCGCACGCAATTCTAGGATGCTTTATTTTAATTGGTTGCTGGAATAAATCTTACCCAGATACAAAAGATGTATTTTTCGGATTGGCTATTGTGTAGCCCACTTTTTTCTTTTGATTGGCTGATAAGTGGCACCTCACGGCAGAACCCCAGGGGATTCGGGGAGGCGTGTTTGATTCCTCCATGGTGAGGGCAGCGCGGCCAGGTCATGTTTGCGCGCTGCGGCACATTAAATAGCCTAGAGTTTTTTTTCAGCGTGAGAAATATGATGTGTGGCGGGAGTGCGTGACTAAAGACCGAAATGAGTGACTGTCACGCTCAATGCGTGACACTTGAGAGCCCTGCATTATACTAAAC
The DNA here is from genome assembly GCF_900700415.2 of Clupea harengus. Classification (NCBI taxonomy): domain Eukaryota; kingdom Metazoa; phylum Chordata; class Actinopteri; order Clupeiformes; family Clupeidae; genus Clupea; species Clupea harengus. Next base: position 292,152 of record NW_024879565.1, read on the forward strand.
ATACAGACTAATGTTGCACGGTGTACCAGTACTAGAAAGGTACCGCGGAAACCTTACGTAAAAAATGATACGATTTTGCATATTTTTAGTAACGGTACTTCATTAAAATAGCACGCAATCAGAGCGCACTCACTGTTCCGCTCACTACCAGGCTGCCTACTTGCATTGACTGCAAGAGCGGGGCTGCCCAGCTCTCACACATGCAACAGGCAGCCTTCACTCACAACGAGTGATCTCAGGGGAGACATGTCCTCATGTGCAGGAGCTCTTGCTGACTGTCCTCTGCTTGTTGAAAAAAAGATGCCAGAAGTGAGATCTGGAAGTACTTCGGATACGAAGCAGACTGTGAAGGAAAGCCCATCGACACACAGAGACCCGTTTGTAAAACATGCTTCAAAGCCACTCAGGCAAAGGGAGGTAACAGGTCAAATATGTCTAAGCACCTCTCAGAGAGACACCCCGAACTTTCAAAGAACGAAAGGTTAGCAAATGTGATTATAAACATGAACACCCCCAAGGTCACCCATATACAGCCTAACACAAGTAGCTTAGCCTAGTTTAGCGACAAGCGATTTTCCCCATCACAGAATTTTGACGATGCGTAGTACAATGATCATAATGCAGTGTGGTTAACGTAACTAAACCGCATTTTTCCCGCTAGTAATGTTAACTGCTATAATCTGCAAGTGATGCATTTAATCTTCCATCAGTACGGGTCGTGTTTATCGTTGCAGAAGGCCCTTTTTTAAAGATAGGTTAGCCAAAGGCATATCGGATGGCCCTATTGCATGTATTCTCGTTCAAGACGTTGATCTACCTTTCAATTTGGCTGCAAGAACGTAGTCAAGTTCATTTTCAAAATTAGACTCTAGAAAGAAAACGCTATACGTGTATAATCAATGCTATGATGTCACCATGTAGTTTTCATTAATATCTTGCTGGAGGCTAATACTCAGAGATGGGCAAAAATAAATCAAAATTTTGTATTTTGATACAAAATACAAAGTACCCCTCAAATAAATGTATTAAAATAAAATACAATACATGTATTGTATTTTGTATTTAAAATATAGGAAATACTTTTTCTGAATTTTCCGTTTTCTCACAATTTGGTATAGCAGAGCATTCAGGTTTGGGCTATACAGTGGCGTAACGTAGTTACCACGGGCCCAGGTGCAGGCTATTATGACGAGCCCTTGTCAGTGGTGTAACGGTGGGTGTCTACGGCACGCGTTATCGTGCTGGTCTCATTGGGATAGAATGGAAGCGATTTGCTGCCTGCTGAGGAAAAAAATCGTCTTTGTTGCCTGCTGAAAGTTGGGCATTCTTTAACTTTATGCAAATTAGAGCGATTTGCTGCCTGCTGAGAGCTAATCAGTTCGGCGTGTGTGTGATTTGGAAGCCAACGTAGTTCATAGGGGCAGGAGTAATCAAAAATATCGAAAAACAAGATGGCGGTCTTGGGACTCTGTTACTGGGAAATATTTTATGTGAATAAAGGTTATCTACACGACCTTTTATATGTCTAATCGACTCGGTTTGTTGTTTATATGCTACACGAATGTTGTCAGGTCAAACAGAATATCGTAGGTCTTAAAGCAGCAATACGGAGTTTCTCGTCCAAAACTAGTAAACTAACTACCTAAAAGGCATGCAATAACTTGCAAACACCACCAACAGTCCAGCTGACACTGATAGAAACTTGCCAACACACTAACTGGTGTCTTTTGGCAGTTTAGCTGGCAATGAAAGCTTTTCTTCCATTTTTGCAGGGTGTACCAGCCCGTTACACAGAACTACATAGGGCATATCCTGGATGGCTAGTGGGGAAGGCACAGGTGTTTATCTGTCCTTCACATGACCATATGCTATCAAAATGAATTTGAGGATGGTACCAAAACTAGTTGCCTGTAAAACCATATCTCAAAAAGTGTCAAATTGTTGCTCCTCAACTCTGATAAAACTGAGGTTATGCTTGTAGGCCCCGATCAATTGAGAATGACACTATCTAGCCATCTATCCACACTCGATGGCATCCCAACACCCAATACTAGCATCAAAAACCTTGGGGTAACTATCAACCAAGACCTCCTACTTGACTCACACATAAAACAGATCTCAAAGACATCATTTTTTCATTTACGCAATATTGCCAAAATTAGAAAAGTCCTATCCCTCCAAGATGCAGAAAAACTAATCCACGCATTTATTAGTTCCTGACTAGATTACTGCAATGCTCTCCTGTCCGGATGCAGCATCAACTCAATAAAGAGTCTCCAACCTATACAGAACGCTGCTGCCCGTACACTCACCAGAACTAAAAAATATGAGCACATCTCACCTGTACTTGCCTCTCTGCATTGGCTCCCTGTCAAAAGTAGAATCGATTTCAAAGTACTCCTGCTAACATACAAAGCCCTAAATGACCTGGCTCCAAACTACCTTAAGGAATTAGTTGTCCCCTACTGCCCTCCAAGACCGCTCCGTTCCCAGAGTGCTGGCCTCCTTGTAATTCCAAGAATATCAAAAACCACAGTAGGAGGCAGAGCCTTTAGCTACCGAGCCCCCCTCCTCTGGAACAATCTCCCTGCCTCCATTCGAGATGCAGACACCCTACCGATATTCAAATCGAGACTAAAGACATTCCTCTTCAGTGCATCCTATAGCCATAAGTAATTGCGTCAACTAAGCCTAACCTAAAAATACGTATGCTTTTCCATAGGGCCACTTGGTAGATAGGTAAACAGATGCTAGTGTGAGACAAAATTAAACCAAAACCTACATTGAGGGCACTTTAGAAAGGTGTACTTAAAGGTCAAAAAACCGAAACATACACCTAGAATCTAGGCCAACCCTTAAGGGACAATTAAGAACATCAGAAACCCATTGGTGGACTTTATAAAATTTAAAAAAAAAAAAATAGATACACACCCGCTCTGCCCCTGTCCTGCTTAGTTGGGCCTGGGGGCTGAGCGGGTGAGAGAGACAATGCCAGACACGGCAGGGAGGCTGTCCTGCCAGACCCGGTGGCGCACCTCTTAGTTCTCTCAATCCTGTGATGCTTTCCATGGACCACTTGGTAGATAGGTAAACAGATGCTAATGTAAGACAAATTACATAAACCAAACAAATCTAAACACATGTAATACCCCCCTAATCAACTAAACTGGACTAAAATCTAAATAATATATTAAATAATATTCCCTTACACCTAGCCAGGCAGCCCCTCTCCCTCTCTCTCTCGCTCTCTCTCTCCCTCCCTCTCCTCTCATATCACATTGCTAATGCTTATAATAATACTGATAAAATGGCCATATTGCCTACTGTAAATTTACTACCCAAAGGTATCTCCTTATCTGTTTCTGAAATATATGTCTACTAACAAAAATGTTCTCTCTCCCTTGTAGCATATTCCAATTGCTGATGGAAGTGGAAACATTGCTCCTCACCCCCACTACTCCTCAACTACGCATATGGACAGCCAAACTCTACCCACTCACTCTGTTCTTTTTCTTTTTCTCCTAATCCAGACTATCTTCGCTATGGGACGCTGCTGTAATCTCTCCACCCGGTCTACCCGTAGAAACCCTCTGCCAATTGCACCCACCGCCACCGCACTGCCGTACACTTACTCTACCTCATACCCTATGCTAGCATTTATATACAATATATAATATTGCCACCATCAACATGTTTCTCTGTTCCTACTCCCCTTACCCCTGTAACAGTAAACCTTTGAGCACAGTGTATACCCACTAAACTGGTCTTGTTTGTATCATGTATTTACCACCGGATGTCTGTATATATATTATGTACACCTACCAAATGCAGGATATGTACAACACCTGTTGTTTCCCATCCCCTTCTGCCACACAACCCTCCCCCCATCCCCCTTCCTATCTCCACCCGGCCGACCTCAAGCAGATGGGTCCCCCCGTATGTGCCGTGGTTCTGCTTAAGGTTCCTTCCTGACTAACAGGGAGTTTTTTCTTGCCCGTGTTGCCAATGTGCTTGCACTAAGGGGGTTCAGGCTCTGGGCTCTGTAAAGCGCCTAGAGACAATTGTATTGTTATGGCGCTATATAAATAAAATTGAAGTGAATTGAATTGAATTGCATAGTGTTACTTTAACTGAAGCTCTCGACTATTACTGTTAGCTTGCCGCTAACACTTTAACCGAAAACCCATTGGAAACACATAGTAGCTAATTAGATAGAATAAATTAACATATTATAAATTAAATGAATCAGCCCATGACTGACTGCCGCAACATCTATCATTATTTTTTTATATACATTATCGCAGCACTGCACCTGAACTTGCTATTTGAACTTTGCTACAGCCAGTGATTTTTCTGACCACGCCCCCCAGGCGACTTTACGCCTAGCGATTTAACGCATGTAATTTGTGCCGTGGACACCCACCGTAAGGCAGTGGTTCCCAAATGTTTTAGTTCTGTACCCTTTTTTTCATGTTTGTAACCACCGCCGCCACCACGCCCCTCCCCCCGCACATATATTCCGCCTATATCACCTGTCAGTGTAACTAAGCAAAGCTATTAAAAGACAACTTGATTGATTATGTATATATATTTTTGCTGGCAGCAGCTGTGTGACTCTCAATGCAATCTCTATGGCTTTCAGTGCAACAACTCGATTCGCTCTTTGAAAGAACCTCCTTTTAGTCGGCGTACTAATGAAGATAAATTGACAAGGATCAAGACAGCTATCTAAGTTTTTTAACACAGCCCTGTTTTGTGAAAAAAAATGGATTTAACACGAAAGTCATTGAGAGAGATCTGGGGCGATTTCGCCCCAAAAAGGGGCGGGCCATTTGAAGCAACACTTTTGCCTGACTGCTGCCTGATTCGACAATGACATTCAGAGGCAGATCAGATGGTCTAGTGGTAGAATCCGACAGAAAAAAAATCTCCTTCTGCCTAAATACTGGAGAAAGTATTTTGAGTATTTTAAATACAAAATGACTCCACTCTGAAGTATTTTGTTACAAATTACATTCGATATTTTATCGGCCCTATCAAATACAAATTACAAAATACTCAAAAGTAAATGAACTAGTATTTCAAATACAAGTAGAAATACTGCCCATCTCTGCACACACACACACACACACACACACACGCAACACCACCACTGAAAAGAGTTAATCATATTTTTTGTACAGAGATTTGTACGGAGTGTCAGTCGGGGATAAAAGTTTTTGACAACATGGATATTTCATGTTTGTTAATGTCTTTGTTAAAAATAAATCTTCAGAATCATCTCTGTTGGAAAACCCTACAATCTGAGTTTTATTGGAAAACCCTACAATCTGCTTTGATAAAAAAAGTTATTCCATCAATATGTTTTTATGTAAGGTAAACATTATTTAGCTTCTCAGCACATTTTACAAAAAGATAATTTAAAAATCTATTCTACATACTGTCAAGTAATGCCAAATGTAATAAAATGACTATCTAAAACTCTTGTGATATTAGTACTATATGATTTTAGAGTAAAAGAGTCCAAAAGCTTATAACATTAGAAATAGCTATAAGCCTATATGGTTTAATTTGGGATGGGATTATGAGGGAAATGTTCTGCCCTTTGAGGAGTCCCTGGCCCCATAAAGTTTGAGAACCCCTGTTCTAAAGCGTCACAGTTCAGACTCACACAACTAGCAATGATTTCGAGCAGATCTTAACTATGGTGAAGACCACGCTGTTGTTGTTGGTCGGAAAACACAGCTTCACCGTTGATGAAAACAATTATTACTCAGACTAATATAGACAAAACAAATATACTGCACATACAATTCTTAACTACTGTATAATACTTGGGCCAACTAAAAGTTTAAGTCTCCAAATACTAATAGTTTTAAGCTGAGCAGAAACGTCGTCTCTCGGTCTTGAGGAATTATGGGATAACTAAAAGTGGGAAACTGGTATTTTGAAAGAAATGTATAATCTAAGTTCTGATTGGCTTATAACCAACCACTATGAATGAAAGGGAATACAAATTGGTTTTAACATAGAACGGTTAAAATAATGCATCATAGCTAGAAGCTAAACGAAAGAATTCTGGGAAACTGAGTCCTGGCACCTGGTTATAGCTTCGTAATGAAGAAGCAGCAGGACTGTCGCAATAAGCACATTTCTAGAGAGCCCTACATGTATATGAGAATGTGATGTGTGTGTGTGTGTGTGTGTGTGTGTGTGTGTATGAATACGAGTGATAAAATGAGGAGGAATGTATAGACTGTTTATATTTTTCTACCCAGTAAAGGACAGACTACAGTAGTCTGGCTAAAGCCCTGATGGGAAAGGGCCGAGACGGTGGACTATAGCTCACACACACACACACACACACACACAGACTCACACACCCACACACGTAGTGGGTGTGAGACTACTCATGTACACGCCACCGAGGCACGTAGACTTGACCCCAAACCTCTGAAACAAATGGTTTCATTTCTGAGAAACACAAAGTCTGTAGGGATTATAGATGCTTATTATTCACCACTTGCTTTGTTCACACACTTTCATTTTCACTTGTTTAAAGGTCACACGTGTAGGAGGACGTGACAGGAGCAGGAAAAGCAAGAAAAGGAAGTGAATCTCTTAATTCTTCCTCTATTTCAGGTTCTTTTTTCTGTCAGATGAGGACAGGTCACCGTTTCGGCAATCTTGTGATATGAAAAGAACAGGTCACCATGTCGGCCATCTTGTGATATGTGTCGTTTCTTTTTGCAGGTCTTCTGCAATTTTCTCAATCAGAAACTCGAAACTTGGAAGTGTTGCTCTCACAGATTTATTGCAGTATATAGGCCACAATAACAAGATTGAATCCGGACAAATCTTACAAAACACTCTCGCGCCAAGATACTTAAAAAGTTATCTAACACCTCCCACCTATGTCCTGTTTGGTTGATATGCACTCGCACCATGCAGCATGCAGTGGGTTGTTTACTGTGGCAGGTCTGAGATCAGAGCTCCTGCTCTTCAGGTTTTATGTCTCTCTGACCCGCTGTTACGGGCAGCCTTTGCTGACTGCAACATCGAATGACCAGGAGTCAAAGGGTCTCGTGTCTAGGGGGTATTTATTACAGACAAAAGTAACGAAAGATTCATGAACATTTAGCATAGGTAGAAAATCGTCTCGATGGTCAGAAAGGGATGTGAGGCAACTCGGTGATGGCAGGAAGAAGTGCCCTTATCCACAGCAGAGCACGGTTTTTAAAAGGAACGACTCCACCCCCCAATATAGGTCGCACCTGAAACCTAGTGTCTGTTAAAATGCATACCTCCTATCTCCACAGAGGTAGAGTGGAGTTGTACACACTTGGATCCGTGTGTGTGTGTGTGTGTGTGTGTGTTACTAGAGAGAAATTACAAACTTACAAGCAGATTTTCTGCTGTTAACGCTGAGCACTGTGTGTGTGTGTGTGTGTGTGTGTGTGTGTGTGTGTGTGTGTGTGTGTGTGTGTGTGTGTGTGTGTGCGTGTGTGTGTGTGCCCAACATTAGGGCATAGGGCATTCATAACCCTTTGCACCTAGAAATTGCACTATTGCACTTGTGTTTCCATTTTCAATGTACAATCTAGCAAATTGTTTGCAAGTGAAATATATGAAGCAAACCTCAGAAAAGGGGTCTGAAGGTTGTAACAGTATCAAAGTCTTTTTACAGGACATTACCAACACAGTATTACAGACTGCTCTGAGTATTACAGGACATTACCAACACAGTATTACAGACTGCTCTGTGTATTATAGGACATTACCAACACATTATTACATAACACGGTGGCAGTGTTGTGCACGTTCACACCTCTCATGAACTAGTTCAAAGTTCAGTTCATACAAGTAAACATGAATCGTTCACGTTCATAGTTCACCATTTAAATTCTGAACTAGTTCATAGTTCAGTTCATTTTCATTTATTTTTTTAATTATTGCAAATTTTTCAGGAGGACATAATTTGCACAGAAAGTTGAGATTTTTACTGTCGGAAACTTTATCAGACAGTGTGTAAAAATCCTGCACATAATAATAAGGTGGATCGGATGTAGTCTGCGTCTCTGTTTTCGCTTTCCCTTGCCATTTTTATATTGAGACCGAGAGCTGTTGCTTGTTTGATATACATGTGTGTGCGATGATTCATGGGTAATGTAGGGCGAAGTCGAGTTAGTTGGTTTAGGTATCGCAGAAATTATACGGGTACGGGTGTGTGTGTGTGTGTGTGTGTGTGTGTGTGTGTGTGTGTGTGTGTGAAAGTAAAGTACAAACAGAAAATATACATTAATACACAGCCCTGTAGTACCATTTAAATAATGAATTATACAGGGAACTGAAGGTAATAATTTAACCTCTTCAGCAATGACATGCTACTGGCTTAATCTCAGATCAACAAGGGCATGTACACTAAATGAAAGACCACTCAAAAGTTAGCATAGGTAAACCCTGTAACACTCGTATTTGTACATTAGCAGCTTATGCTAAGCGAGTTCACGAACAGTGCATCATGCTAGATCAATTAAGTGACAGTGCTCGTAACAATTATGAGAAAGCTAAACTATAACAAATACATAATGACAAGGTAGGCTACAAAGTCAAACTCACGTATACATGGACGCACACAACTTCAACAAAGTGCAACGTTCAATTATGTGAAAATATGCCCGAAGTTAACTGCTACTCCATCTAAATATGCCATGAAGCGATATCAAAACATTGCACCATGAGACGTGGAGTCACATGACCAACGCAATTACCAAATATGGTCATTTACCGAAAAATTGTCTGTCTGGGCAATTTAACAAATAATTACTATGGCCTTTTTAACAGGTAGCCTACTGAGCAACGACAGGGTACAAGCATTCGATTTAGACAGCGTCTTTCCTCAGTAGAAGGAAAACATTCCGTAATGTTTTAGCTAGACCTCAGATAATATGAACGTGTTCACCGTTCAAATTCATTATTTGTCATGAAGTTGCGTTGAGTTCATCGTTCTCATAAAAATGAACGTGTTCTTTTGAACGCGTTCATGCACAACACTGCACGGTGGCTCAGGTGCTTGCACTGCCGCCTCACAGCAAGAACACCCTGGGTTAGATTCCCGCATGGGCGCTGTTGATACTGGGGGCAGGTTTGCCCCAGGCCTTCGGTGCTTTTCTGTGTGGAGTTTGCGTGTTCTCCCGTGTTCACAAGGGTTTCCTCCACAAAGAACCCCAACATAAAAACATGCAGAAGATCAGAAGAACAGATCGCTCTCCTGTCCGTCCCTGACCAAGACTAGAAATGAGCATTTGCCTTGGTCCCCGGACGCCATAAAGGCTGCCCACTGCTCCTAGCTGGCCGTGAGGAAGGACAGCTCGGGATGGGTTAATAGCAGAGGACAAAACCCATCGGAGACCTCTTGTCCTGTATCGCAGCCCAATGACTTTGACTTTACAGACTGTTCTGTATAGAACCTCATAAAATGACCCTACAAGATGCATAAAAGAGACTGTGCGGGTTAAAATGACCCTACATGATGCATAAACGGGCCTACACGGGTTAAAATAGAAATAGAACAGAAAAGCCTTTATTGTCATTGTATTTGCATACAACAACATTAGTTTGCCCCTGCTCCTGTTGTTTTGACGAGGGAAAACATATAACACAACAATAGTACAAATAGCTAAAAAATAGCTTAAAACAATACTTCCCTGAGGTGCTTTACAATAAATACAATAACATTTTGTTCATACACATGTGTAAGGTGACTGAGATGGCAAAAGTGACTCGCAGTCGAATTAAATGATTTGTGCATTAATATTGCACAATGACATTCTACATTTAGTGCATGTCTTTGTTCTAAAAAATACTGTCCTTTAGACGCGCCGTCCCTGCTCTGGAGGACCTGTACCGTCTGCCAGAGGGCAGGAGAGAAAACAGGTGGTGGCCTGGGTGAGATGAGTCTTTCATGATGTTATTGGCCATGCCGAGGTAGCGGGAAGGGAGCGGGCAATGTTTTCCAGGGAGGGCAGTGAGCAGCCAGTGATTTTTTTGGGCTGTGTTGATGACCCTTTGGAGGGCTCTCTTGTCTGCCACAGTGCAACCAGAGTACCACGCCAAGATGCAGTAGGTCAGTACACTTTCGATGGTGGAGTGGTAAAAGGCCACCATCAGTTTACACTCCAGATTGTTTTTCCTGAGCACTCTCAGGAAGTGTTACCGCTGCTCTGCCTTATTGACTACTTCTGAGGTGTTGGCAGACCATGAGAGGTCATCTGATATGTGGGCTCCTAGGAACTTGAAGGTGTGGACCTTCTCCACACAGTCCCTGTTGATGTGGAGTGGGGCCTGATCTGTACTTTGCCTCCTGTAGTCCAGAATTAGTTTTTTTGTTTTTGCGGTTTTCAGTGACAGTTGTTGTCTGAGCACCACACTGCCATTATCTGTACCTCATCTCTGTACCCTGATTCGTCGTCTCCTGAGATGAGTCTGATCACAGTAGTGTCATCAGCAAATTTGATGATGGTGTTGGTGGGATGGGACGGAATGCAGTCATGAGTGTACAAGGAGTATAGTAGTGGGCTCGACCCACAGAGCCAGTGCTGAGCGTGATGGTTGAGGAAAGTTGGGGGCCAAGTTTCACAGTTTGTGTGCAGTTTGTAAGGAAGTCTTTTATTCAGGTACAGATGGAGGGGGACAGGCCTAATGCAGCTAGTTTGCTGACTAGTATGCCTGGGATGATGGTATTGAATGCTTAGCTTAAGTCTATGAAGAACATCCTCAGAGTTCCAGGTGGTTCAGTGCGGTGTGGAGGGCTACAGCGATTGCATCTTCCGTGGACCTGTTTGCTCTGTATGCAAACTGATGCAGGTCAAATGTGGGGGGAAGGGTGGATTTGATGTGCTGTGAGACCAGTTTGTCAAAGCACTTCATGATTACAAGTGCAACAGGTCTGTAGTCATTCAGGCTGTTAGTGGCTGGTTTCTTAGAGACTGGTATGATGGTAGCTGATTTTAGGCAGAGTGGGATGGTGGCTAGAGTCAGGGAAAGGTTGAATATCTTTGCGAAGACCCCAGCGAGTTGGTTGGCACAAGCTTTGAGTACCTTGCCAGATACTCCGTCAGGGCCAGCGGCTTTCCTTGTGCTCACTGATTTGAGCACATATCTCACCTCGTGTTCTTGTAGGGTGAGAATGTGGGTGCTGGGGGTTGGTGGAGTCTGTGCATTTGTGTTGGGCCTGTTGACCTCAAAACAGGCAAAGAAGTGGTTAAGATCCTGCCAGTGAGGCATCAGTGTGGACAGTGCTGGTGTTGCTGTTTTTGTTGTTAGTTATGTTTTGAGTTCCCTGCCACACTGTCCTTGAATTATTGTTCGTGAGATGGTCCTTGATTTTCCTCCTTGGCGTTTGATGCCTCGTAAGCAGGCCTTCCTGTCATCCTTGCTTCTGCTTCCTCTCCCATTCGCCTTCTTGCTTGCTGGGACCGACAACAATCCACAGAGACCCCGGTGATCTTGCTGTCCTCCGGTATGTTGTGGATCCACTGAAAATTCCTTGTAACGGATAGCTCGTGCTGCCACCCATAGCCAATTAAGTCCTGTCGACTGTATACGTAATATCGACTAACAACCACAAAAACGAGTACAAAAACCCAAAAACGTCTGTGCGCGCCGCCACCATGTAGGAAAAGACCCTAAAATGACCTTACATGTTGGATAAAAAAGCCTGCAAGGGTTTATCCTGTCTAATATTTGGGTCCAGTCACAGCAATTCATCAACATCACAACCAATGTCCTCTTTTGGAACTAGTATGCATTGTATGCGTTCGATTTTGAACTGCAGTCCCACCAGGTAATAACTTTATTGTTCATTTAGTGCCATCTAGTGGCCATGGGGATGGTAGCACACAGCAGGAAGTGGTCATGTTTGCTGGTGTCTACAGACCCCAGGATCAGTGTGTAAGAATGACACATCAACACTCGCCATGGTGCCGCTCACCCTGGTGACACTTTCCACTGACACTGAGAGACAATGGGATGTTCGCCGTCTATCCCTAAAGGTATCAGTTTACTACTCACTGATGATTTTGGTTCATTTAGAGGTCAAAGATTGTTTTTGGCATAATGCTACACATTTCTTTAAAAATACATTTTAGACATTTAGAAGCTTAATGCTTTTTTCAAAGAACTGTTTTCAACATGTGAGTAGGTTGAGAGTATGACGTTTTAGCCAAAGACATTCATAGCTATGATGTTGAGAATACTGAATATTCTTGCTGTTCCGCACATAAAGAAATGTTTTTGATATTTTTAATAGTCTGTTCCACAAAATGTGTGTTGTACATTTGTGTATTTGTCATAAAGTTACAACCATGTAGCAAGATCTGATGTAAACCTTGTTTGTTGTTCCATGGTTTAGTTAAAAATGAACAATAACTTCTCCTCTTCTCTTCAAATTGAAATGTATCTTCTAAATGTGCAGTTGGAGCAAATCTAACATCAAATCTAAATAACACTGCAACAGCTACTGCAGCAGTTTGGCAACCTATATAAAAAATATACAGCAGCCCATATATTACTATGGGTAAATCTGATACAGTGTGTATGTTTGTATGATGTATGTTGTGTGTGTGTATATTTGACTGAGGTAAATGTGAGACTGTGTGTATGTTGATATGATGACTGTTGTGAATATATAAATATGACTGAGGTAAATGTGATACAGTGTGTATGTTGATATGATGATTGTTGTGTATATATACAGTATATATATATATATATATATATATATATATATATATATATATTACTGAGGAAAATGTGATACAGTGTGTATGTTTATATGATGTATGTTGTTTATAGGTAAACCCCTGAGAATCGTGCTGATTGGAAAGACTGGAGTGAAGACAAGGGCTGTGGGGAACAAAATTCTGGGGAGAAAAGCGTTTACCTCAAAGCCTTCTGTCAAATCTGTCCCAGAAACTTGTACCAGAAGAAGCATGTTTAGTCCAAGAATGATCGAGGTGATTGATACACCTGGTGTTTTAGACACTAACAGAGATGCAGATTATATTAAAAAAGAGATAGTGGAGTCCATTAAATGCTCATGTCCAGGGCCCCACGTATTCCTGCTGGTGATTCAGGTTGACCGCTTCACTAAGGAGGAGCAGAAGGCAGTCAGAGCCTTACAGGAGATCTTTGGGGAACAGGCTGCAAAGTACATGATTGTCCTGTTGACTGGTGTTAATAAACCTGGGGATCAGACTATCGGTGACTTTGTGCGCAAAACTTACCCCAAACTGAGCTGTGGTGGACCATTCCATGTATTTAACAACCGCAGCACTGACCGCACTCAGGTTGTCAAGCTGGTAAAGAAAATAGATGAGATGGTGAAAGCAAACAGGGGAGGTTACTTCACTGAAGAGATGCTACAATAGACACAGATGGTCATAACAGAAAGAAACCTCTCCTGTACACAGTCATCTTACTTTCTTACCTCCACTGTTTAATAATTTGATCATGCACCAAGTGATTCTGTAACACAGTTTTGGACATCTTAAGTGGTTATGGAAAGGTATTGTGATATTGATTTAAGAATATGATAATCCAATTACTAAAAGAACCTCCCCAGAAGTCTGACATTTTCATTGTTCTGCAAAATACAATTAAATGTTTCACTTTTTATTTATTTTACTCAGTAGATAATTTTATTGTATGAGTGTGTTTTAAATGAAGTTGTTTAAGATGATGGTGAATCAGGTGGTGTTTTGGTATCCAAATGGGTCATTCCACGCCAAATGTGACAATTTAAGGAACATTCCCCACTCGACCATCTCAGATTTGGCTGAAAAAATTCAAGGTTGTTCATACACTTCTTAATAGGAATAGTCCAAAATATTAGCTCTCTACTCCCAATAGTTATGTCACAATAGGATGTTTTAGGGGATGCCAATACTGCAAGTTAGTGCTTGGAATTATTTCCAAGAAAAAAACTCCTTCCAATGCTTCAAATGATTTTTAATCAGTAACTTCAACCTAGACACAGTTGCTATGGTAAAAACAGGTGCTATCTGCACAATCTCTAGTATCTCAATGATAAATTGCACATGTGCATTGACTTCAAAACTCTCCAAAACAAATGGCAATATCCTCAACAGATGACTGTTTTAGCGGCAGCAACCCTGCACCATGAATGGGTAAGATGGGGACACAGGTAAGAGTTCAGGTTCAAGTCCGACTTGCGGTAATTTCTCAATCCCTCACTCCAGCTCGCTTCCCGTCTCTCCCTACTGTCCTATCTGAGTAAAGCCGAAAAAATAAAGCTTGAAAAATAATAATTAAAAATAAAAAAACTCACTGAATTTAAGCAAATTGTCCTAGATATTGAGAAAATAATTCTTACAGTATCCAGGCAAATGTACTTGTTTAAAGTGTAGCTGTACTGATTTCAAGATAAATTGCCTAACATATAGCCTCATTTCAAGATGATGGTGCTATCATTTGCTAAATATAAGGAAATTTTTCTACATTTCGAGAAAATAATTCTTAATCTTTTTTGTATTTAGGCAAATTCACTTGTTTTTAGAGTAGCTTTACTGATTTCAAGATAAATTGCCTAGCATACAGTGCCCTCCACAATTATTGGCACCCTTAGTGAATGTGACCAAAACAGGCTATGAAAAAATATGTCTTTGCTGTTTATCCTCTTGGTTTTTCACTCAAAATATTCACAAAAATCTTACCTTTTCATTGAAGTAAAATTATTGAAAGACATTTTTTTTTGACATTAAATAAATATTATTCTCCAAAACAGGTGTGCCACAATTATTGGCACCCCTTAATTTAATGTTTTGAGCAGCCTTCCTTTGCCAAGATAACAGCTCTGAGTCTTCTATAATGCGTGATGATGTTGGTGAACACATGGCACGGGATCTGAGACTATTCCTACATACAGTATCTCTCCAGATCCTTCAGATTCTTAGGTCAACGCTTGTATACTCGGCTTCAGCTCTTCCGACAGATTTTTTATGGGGTTTGGGTCGGGGGACTGTGATGGCCATGGCAAAACCTTTATTCTGCGGTCGGTGAACAATTTTAGTGTTGATTTTGAGGTGTGCTTCGGATCATTGTCCTGCTGGAAGGTCCAACCACGGCCCATTTTAAGCTTCCTAGAGGGGGCTGTTAGGTTTTCATTTAATATCTGCTGGTATTTGATGGAGTCCATGATACCATGTATCCTAACAAGATGTCGAGGGCCTTTGGAAGAAAAACAGCCCCACAACATCAAAGATCCGCCACCATACTTCACAGTGGGTATGAGGTGCTTTTCTGTATGGCTATCTTTCTGTCTACGCCAAACCCACCTTTGATGTTTGCTGCCAAAAAGCTTTATTTTGGTCTCATCTGACCATATAACTCGGTCCTATTGAAAGTCTGACTTACATTTGGCAAACTAGGCGCTTTAGTTTGTTGTTGATTGACAGCAGAGGCTTTTTTCTGGCAACCCTCCAAAACAACTTGTGGTGATGGTAGTTCTGGAGACTTTCTGACCCCAGGACTCAATTTACCTCTGCAATTCTCCAGCTGTGATCCTTGGAGATTCTTTTGCCAGTGGAAACATCCTCCTCACGGTGCGTGGGGTCAATTTACAGACAGGTCCTCTTCCAGGCTGATTCCTTACATCTCCTGTCGCTTTGAACTTCTTAACTATTGCCCTGATTGTGGAAATTGGTATTTTCAACTGTTAAGATATTTTCTTATATCCTTTTCCGGATTTCTGCAGCTCAACAACTTTTTGTCGCATTTCGACACTGTGTTCTTTTGTCTTTTCCATCTTGATGAATAACTAAGGGTATTTGGCCTGTGTCACCTCATATTTATACCCGGGTGAAACAGGAAGTCATGGTTGACCACTAAAGAGTTCCTAATCAAACAGGTGAACTTAAAAATGTAAAACATGACTGGTAATATACTTCAGTTAGATTTTAATTATAAGATTATAATTGTGGCACCCCTGTTTTGGAGAAAAATATTTTATTCAATGTAAAAAAAAAAAAAATCTTTCAATAATTTTACTTCAATGAAAAGGTACGATTTTTGTGAATATTTTGAGTGAAAGACGGAGAGGATAAGCATAGCCTGTTTTGGTCACATTCACTAAGGGTGCCAATAATTGTGGAGGGCACTGTATAGCCTCTTTTCAAGATGATGGTGCTATCATTTGCTGAATATAAGCACATTTTTCTACATTTCGAGAAAAGAATTCTTACATTTTTTTGTATTTAGGCAAATGTACTTGTTTTAGTGTAGCTGTACTGATTTCAAGATAAATTGCCTAGTGTGTAGACTCATTTCAAGATGATGGTGCTAGCATCTGCTGAATATAAGCACCTTTTTCTGCATATTGAGAAAATAATTCTTAAATATTTTGGGTATATAGGCAAATGTACTTGTTTTAGTGTAGCTGTACTGATTTCAAGATAAATTGCCTATCATGTAGACTCATTTCAACATGATGGTGCTAGCATTTGCTGAATATAATATAGATATTTTTACTTTTTTTTTACAAACTCAAAGTCAAATCTTCCTGTTCTGTTGGCAGATAATTTAGCTTATTTTAAGTGATATATGCCCCATTTTTTTACTTTTTTTTCTTGTTTTTGAAGGCTAATTTTGTGCAGTGTATGAGTGCTGGGAATGACATCAGCTGATGTGTCAGGGGCATGGGGTGTGTGTGTGTGTGATATGTGTGTGTGTCTGAGTGTGTGAGCAAGAATATGTAGAACATGTGTCTATGTCTGTCTAGTCTACGTGTGTGTGCATGAGTGAGTCTGTGTGTGTGTGTGTGTGTGTGTGTGTGTGTGTGTGTGTGTGTGTGTGTGTGTGTGTGTGTGTGTGTGTGTGTGTGTGTGTGTGTGTGTGTGTGTGTGTGTGTGTGTTTATGTATATGAGTGATAAATAGTAATGGAAGACTGTACAGAGCGATTATTATTTTGTTCTATCCCAGTAAAGGACTACAAAGAGAAAGAGCCCTGACAGTGGACGTGCAGCACACACATCCACACACACATAGAGGGTGTGAGACTAGTCACGTACACACCAGCGAGGCCCCTATACTTGACCCCAAACCTCAGAAACAAACAGTTTTTTTATTTGTACTTGATAAAGATCACACAAAGGCAGAGCAAGAAAAGGAAGTGAATCTCTTAATTCTTCCTCTATTTCAGGATCTATTTTATTTAAGATGAGAACAGGTCACCGTGTCGGCCATCTTGTGATATGAAGAGAACAGGTCACCGTGTCGGCCATCTTGTGATATGAAGAGAACAGGTCACCGTGTCGGCCATCTCTTCCAGACTTGCCAATAGCCTACATGTGTTACTAGTATTGTGACTGCTATAGGAGGTTGGGGAGTCTCTAAACATAACAAGCTTCTGAAAGTTCTGGACAAAATCATATGGTTCTGGAAGTTCTGGACACAATACTATGGTTCTGAACGAGAGAGAGAGAGCAAGAATGAGTGTTTTGTGTGAGAGAGAGAGTGTTAGTGTATGTGTGTGTGTGTGTGTGTGTGTGTGATATGTGTGTGTGTCTCTGAGTGAGTATGTGTATGTGTCTGTGCATGAGTGAGTGTGTGTGTGAGAATGTGATGAGTATGTGAGTGTGTGTATGTGTGTGAGTGATAACATGAGGAACAAGTTTACAGCAGCAAGGCAACAAACAAACAGAAACCAAACAACAAACTCAGAAACAAACGGTCCCAAAAGTCTGTAAGCCAACACCTTGGTTATAAAAGAGAAGTATAGGTGCTTATCACCACTTCCTTTGTTCACACAAACGTGTATTTTTAATTGATG